>NC_056589.1:1177830-1387086 GCF_018340385.1 Cyprinus carpio | reverse complement strand
TTAAAATCATTAGTCTCTTTGAATATGGTATTCTCAAAAGCCCAGATTCCATTGAGCGGCCCTGCTGCACTTAGATCTGTTTAAAAACAGCGCGCACTGCTTCAGAATGATTCCGCTAAGCCTGTTTGCCCTGACCTAAGTCAATTCTACAG
This sequence comes from Cyprinus carpio, assembly GCF_018340385.1. Taxonomy (NCBI): domain Eukaryota; kingdom Metazoa; phylum Chordata; class Actinopteri; order Cypriniformes; family Cyprinidae; genus Cyprinus; species Cyprinus carpio. The sequence goes on along the minus strand of NC_056589.1, from coordinate 1,386,934 downwards.
GTTTTTGCCTATGTGGAACATTAAAAGGGGAGAGTGTAGCTAAATTCTGTCATTACTTGTTCTCATATTGAAAGCAGTACTCTGTCGGAGGAACACAAAATGAAAAACGTGTACTTTTTACAGTGTCATTCCAGCTGCAATTGGGACTGGAGCATCTCAAAAAACGGGTTAAAATGTTCAAATTATTTGATTTCATTTTCAGTGGGGCTTTGGGTGAACCCCAATCGCGAAACGTTCAACGGACCTCACCTCGACCTGTGGCCCCACCCCAAGTCCATCAGCTTCTCTTCAACCATTGCGTCATGTTTACTGGCGCACATTGGCTCGTGTGTGTTGGTTCAAGGCCGGCGTCAGGTGGAAGCGACCGCAGCTGAGTTTGCTGCTGCGTGTGTATCCAATCTTCCACTGCAGAGAGAGAAATGGAGCCCTGTAATGAAATGACGGTGGCCCTGCACTCTAATGGAGTGTGTTGCGGAGGGGCCCCCTCCTAGAGACTCCCCTCCCCTCTTCCCTCCTGGATAGGGGGCATACAGCTTACAGGAAAGGAGGGGAGGGGAGGGCTCAGTATGAAAGGAAGATGCAAAAAAGAGAATGAAAAAAAGAAGGATGGAGGAGTTAAAAGGCACTGTTAAGCGGGTGTCGAATCGCCCCGCGCCGCCACTTTTATCCTCGTTTTTTTCCTTCGCCTCCCTGTACAGCCCGTTGCCGCTTACGACGCAGAGAGATTGAGAGGAGGTGGAAGAGAGAGAGGGGAGTGAGGGAAAGGTCCCCTCCCGCTCCTCCCTGCGTTTGCCTATGGTAGCAGGTTGTGCTGGCATGTGCCTTGGTTGGCAGTGCGCTGTACCTCTGGCATGAGGGTACACCTGGGTGAATCAGGGTGTGTGCGCGAGTGTGTGGTGATTGAGTGAGGAGAGGTAGGGGGGGAGTGTTCGAGGGATGCTGCCACCATCCATTTTTCCCGAGATTAGAAGCTCTCATGGATGAAATAGTGTAGTTAAATGCCCTTTTTGTGTGTTTTGGTGTGTGTGTCTGTGTGTAACCCGCTGCCTCAGGGCTCTAGCAGTGTAGTGTCAGTTAGGGGCCCATTTTCCTCCCTGTCCAGGCCGGTGTTCTCACCACCGGAACGATGTCCATACCCCTCCTACAACCCCTCACCCAGCCCACACCACCGCTCCAAGCCACCCCGATGCCCCCACCTTCCACCCCCACCTCTCTAAACCCTCTGCTCCTAATTGGGGCCGAAATAAACTAGAGCACCTCGGCGCTTCCTTATAGCCAATGCCCCTCCAGATACCCCTGGCCACCGCCCAGCCCCCCTCACCCATCTCCACCTGCAGTCCGGACTGGGCTGCGGGGCCCAAAGTGAGGCCCAGAGCTCTCCTCTGGCCGGGACTCCCGATCCATAAGCCCATTTAGCGTGGGCTGCTGCGGCGCGGCGTAATGCAGCGCCAGGCCTGGCCAAATTAGAGGTTTATCAGATGTGTGGAGCCAAGGACTGGCCACCTCCTGCTTCTCTCTGATTGCAACAATTCCTAGTTATTAGACATGATGTTAAGCCCGTGGGAGCCCGGTGAGCACACTCCCTCTCTCAGGCCCCCACTTCCTCCCTCCGTTTTCCCGTCTCCCCCTCTGCCCTCACGGTTCCTCCTTCCCCTGCTCTTTTTCTCAGCGCCTCGGTTTCCCTAGTTGCGATGTTGTTTTTTTCCTGCCTACGTTGGTTTCTTTTATTCATTAACTGTTTCATATTCTTTTCTATTTTCAGTGGTATTTGAGGCCGATACACACTTACATGTGGAAATGGAAAACCTGGTTGCGTATTGCATCAGGGCGTGGCATTTAACTGAACACGGTTCTGTCATGTAACGAATCTGAAAAAACATTTATGATAATTTCAGTCATTTCTTTTGTGTGCTATTGTGGTTTTAGATAATTGGCACAGTAAAGGATGCCTATGTGAGGGAATAAAGTGAAAATAAGTGTTTAAAACTCCCTTCCGATTATAGACTGGGAGTGGACATGAGTGAGGATTTTAGGGATTGAAAAACAGATGATTCCAAGTGTCGTCCAGTGGAATAATTTATGGGATATTAGATTATGATAAAAGAGTCAAGGGTAACGTGGCACCTGGATCGTTTGACCTTTCTGTTTTGTTGTTCACATTTAAGTTGTGATGGAAGAGTGAGTATCGACTAGATCTAAGGGGATTTGGTTTCTGTCCTGTCGGTTTGTTGATTGGGGTGGAGGGAGGATCTCAAGCGCAACTGCAGTCAATCATAAGGATTTTGAATTATTTTGTTATATATTACTTGTGTTGGATGCGGGTTAACGAACATTATTTAGCATTGGACACTTTTGCCAAAGTGTGCGTCCATACTTGTATCTTACCCACCTCCATATGTGGTTGCTGGGGAAGAACAATGACAATCAGATGGCTTTTAAAGTGGTCAAGTGCTATCCGATTTGATCTGACCAACCAATGTATAATGGCAGGTGTGACAGGGGCCTTTTGTGTCTTAATTTGGATCCAATATTACCAGGTTCTCTTTGCTTCATTCTGTCCTCAGAAATCTCTTACACCCCACATTTTGGTACGCTGTCATGTTCTGCTCTCCTACTGTCTGTCTCTCTTTCCCTCTCACTCAATCTTTGCTCTCTTTTCCTCCCTCTTCCTTCAGTCTCGTGTGTAGGTCCTTTCAGCGTAGAGCCTTTAATGTGATGATAAGGTGTGAAAATGGAGCCACAATGGCGGACAAGGAGGATTGCAGTGGCAGAATTTCTCCCACGGTCCTTCATGTGGCACGAGCGATGGGTGGGCGCGAGCACTCAAGCAGCTCTCGAAGCCTCCAGGGCCCCTCTCTTACACTCAATCTAGCAGCCTCTAGCGCACGGGGGCTTTGATGTAGTACTTTGGACTTAAGACTAGACACACTTAGGGCTTGGGATTTATGCTGAGAGGTGGCCTAAGAACAAGTGATCTCTTTTAGGTCCTTTTTAAACAGCGGGGCTATTCCAGTATCAAGATGGTACATTTTCAAGCAATTAGTGATCAAATATCGCTTGTGGAAAGTTGAATCGATTTCAGGTGAAATTGGTTCTTCATAAACGATTCTTTACTACTGTATGCAGCATTGGGGTGGTAATTCATTATAGTGAAATTGGTTCATCATAATGCTCCTCTTTCTCTCTCTTTCTTTTTCCTTCTCTCTCTCTATCTCTGCGTATTCTTCAGTAGCAGTTTTTTTTGGGAGGTTTTGATTCATTTTAGTGAATCATCATTTGGCTATATATAACTGAATTCTGAAAATGATTCACTGATTTGAATTCCTGTGAATTTGAATTTCCCATTTTTGTATTATAAATTGCATTTTATGTAATACTTAAGTTAAATGCTGCTCCTCTTCAACGCTATTTTTGCCACTTTTTTTATATTTCTGGTTTTAGTCAATATTTTGATTTAGATTTTTATTAGTTATGTTGTGTAAATTTTATGTTAAAATTTGACAGCATCAACAATCTGTTTTTCAATCCTCAATTCATACTCATATATTTTCTAGGATATATCTTTATATATATAGATATATATATATATATATATATGTATATGTGTGTGTGTGTGTGTTTGAATGTATTTGAATATGTACTGTATTATATGAATACTTCCTTTTTTAACTTTACTTTACCCGACTTTAGTTCAGAAGTTGCTACCTTGGCAACCTACAGTCTCAAAATAGCTTCCCCAACACTGGATACAACCTGCTTGTTTTTATTTTTATTTTATCATTGATTTAAGTTTTGACAAGTACTAGTACGTTTTACTGCCTGTGACATTTGCAAAAGCTCTGCATCAGCACATATATGAAGTACAACACATAACAGGCCCAGAATAATTGTTAAAGTTTGATTCACCTGTCAATCGCCATCCCTTAAAACCTCGTGTCTTGCCCCATTTCTCTCTTGTGGTAGTTATGTGTGTGTATGTTACACGTAGATGCAGCAGTATTCAGAGCGAGGACTCTGATAGAAAGAGAGCCGGGCGGCAGGTGAGGACGCGAGAACAGAGTGTGGACCAGTACATGACGAAGGGCGGGAGTAGAGGATTTAGATGACGACTCCATCTTCACCTGTGAAAACTGCTCAAACAGATACTTTGAGTGGCCTGGTAAGGACCTGAGACCGAAGCGACCGTTACCAACCACTGCCCAGCAGGTTTGTGCGTGTGTGTGTGTTTGTTGTGTTTCTCCACTGTCTTTAAAGGAGAAGTGTATATTTTTTGTATCCTCCTGTGTTTTGTATCACAAAAATATCAAATAATATGCACTACAAAATATATGCTTGAATATCAGATTGAAAACAGTGCTTAGGACAACCATTTTACCTAAAATTAATCATGCAGGTATCAAAGATACAAAATAAGTTTTGCATTACATAGAGTCATTATGGCTGAGACTACATATTTTCTTATGTTACAACGGTGGAGTATTTGGTAAACCCTGCACTTGAAAACAGTCATTTATTTTTGCAATTTCGTGTGTTTATGCTATTTGCGCTAGCACAGAAATTCTACATGGCTTTATTTCTAATTTCTGAGGAAAACTATTGGCAAGAAGCAGAAGTTGTATAGTTTTCGTGGTGGTGGGGTTACTCAGAGGGCCGTTGGCTGTTCTGGAGTCAGTATGCTCCCTCGAGGTGGTGTTTTAAAGCTAACACGCAGTACACTCACACACAGTGGGCGAGAAAAAATAGCCGTTATTACAATCGCAGTAATTAAATGAAACGCTGAAAAGCGCCCTGCATGGGCATCTGCTTCCTAGCAGATTAATCAAGGGCCTCTCCTTAACGAGCATAAAAACTGAGGAGAAGAGGGGGAGAGGTAGATATTCTATATAGCATGTCACTTATATAGAAAATGTCACTCCAGCCGTTCGTATGCAGTATATGGATTATTCACAATCTTGCAGTAAAAAAAGCAATCTTTTCAGCTGTATAAAATTCTCATAAAGTCACAAAAAAAAATGATGCTAGTAGATTGTTAATATCCACGGCCTCATCATAGCAGATGCACACGTTCTTGAGGGGACACAATACCAGCGTGACAAACCCTCTCCCAATCGCCTTCCTTTATTTGGCTACTTACAAAGTAATGAAATCATGGCATTGGATTTTAGACGGCAATCTCAGTTTTGGAGTCATCAGAGAGCCGCATGTTGCGTAGTGGAGGGGCAAAATCAACAAAAAGCAAATGAAAATGACATGAAATGCAAGTTGTTCCCAGGAAGTAGTATGCAATCTGGAGATTGCAAATAATATGCTGCCTATGTGCTGTGTCTGGGGGATTAGATCCATCACCAAACCCGTCCTCTCCTCTTTTTATGATTATGATTATTTATGTATTGGTTTTAATTATGAGGGTCATTTTTAGTATTATTTATAAATTCTGTAATAGTCGTTTATTAAACATTTTGATGTTGTTTCAGTTTTAGATTTTTTTATGTGCTTTTAAAAAAATCATCACTGTTAAGGTATCATTTGTTTGCATTTCAAGTTTAGTTTAAGTTTTAGTTTTATTTATTTAGGTTAATTGACCAAGGCAAACATTTTCATCTAATATTTATATTTTTATTGATTTAGCTTTATTTCAATTAACAAAGATTGTTAAAAGGATTTATTTAATGATATTAACCTGATTATTATTGCTGTTTTTTATTATTAGTATAAAAGTAGTAGTGATACTAATACACAATAATTATAATTGATTATTATTATAATTTTTAACCCATTAACTGTCACCGTCCCACCTGTGGGCGCTTGGCGCTCTTTTTTTTGTGTCCTTTTTTTCTCTATAAAATCTTTTAGTAAATCATCATAAATTAGATATATCATTTGAAAGCTTAGAAGCCCAAGATTCACGCTGTGAAACGCAGTTTTGAAATCGGACATTGCGTTACCATGGAAATGGTACTTTTAACATTTATGGCGGTGCTCCTCCCCTTAGTGGGCAGTGTCAAGTGTCATATTACAAAATGCATTACGGTTCTTTTAGAATCAAAAACTTTTTATAATCTTGGCAACAAAACATATCATGGAAAGGTCTGAGTCTCAGGATTCCATAGTTTGGTGGTTATTTTGGATATTGAAGTAAAAGGTGACAGAGAAATCTAGGGAAAAAATCATATTAAACAAAAATTCAAAGGAGTTTTGATGGCTCCGGTGGCTCTTTGTGGTATGACCGCCCTAAATAAAATCCTCACAGGAACCTCAATCAATTTTTTTCATATCAACTTCAAATTTGGAACATAACTTATTTAGACACAAGGGGTTTAATTTTATACCAATTTTAGAGTAAAACCTTCATGTAAAAAATATTTATAATAAATAAAATAAAATACAAAATAAAGGATATAGCCGCATTTTATATTACAGTACATTAAAACTTCGATATAACTTTTTGATACTTTAATTTTTGGAAAAAATTCCATTTTGCCAAAATCTGCTAATTTTCTTTTCTTGTAAAAAAAAGAGACCACCTTTAGGTCTATGATTCCAAAGTGTTCATAAAATACAGAACACAATCTTAAGTTGTGGATAGTGCACTTTAATGCCTATTTTAAAAAAATGGGGGGGTGACAGTTAAGGGGTTAAATAAAACTGTTCTATCAAATTAATATCAAATGTTATGTAGATTATTATTACATTCGGAAGTCTCATTTTGATTATTTAAATAATAATAATAATAATAATAATAGTAAGAGGTGTAAATAACAAAAATCACTCTGCAATCCATTTCAAGTTCTTGATAACACACTCCTGGGGGCTGGTCTAGTTGGGGCAGAGAGTAGCAGTGCTGCTGGTGACTTCATCTGATTAAGGGACAAACACACCATTTTGTGTGAGTGAGTGTGTGTGTGTGTGTGTGTGTGCGTGTGTGAGGGAGGCCATGTTGTGGAGAACAGTGGATGGTTCCCATGCCCCAAGGAGAGCCTGGCCAATCGCATCAGCACACGCCAGCAGAAGGCTCATAAAGCCACTCTATCAATTTACGGTTTATTATTAGGTGACCGCATGCCCGTCAGAGCAGGAATATTCTCGAGCACAGCATGCCACGCCATGCCACGAAATGAAATTTCTATTCCCTTAACAGTAGACACGTGGACTATAGAATTACACCTGGAATCCATCATGTGTTTGTGCGTGCAAGTGTGTTTGAGTGTGTCTGTCTTGTATTTGTGCACTGTGCTCTTGTTTAGTTTTTCGACAATAATATAACCTCTGATATGGTCGCTACGCTACCGTCATTGTCTTTCTGCCTGTCCCTCCATCCTTCTCTTTTTCTTCTCCTCCCTCGCTGCCATTGATCGCTGCTAATATGAGTTCCACAGGAGACGATATTGGAGACGAGGAACGTCTGCCTTTCCATCCCTCCAAATGTCTTTGGCTCTGCCTTCCCCCATTACACTCAACTCCTAGTGTTTCCATCTCCTCCTACTTTGTCTTATATATCACTTTAACTTGTGCTCTCTTTCTCTTTCTGCTTAAGATTTACACCTTGCTTTTTTTTTTTTTTCTTACTTTTTAAATTTTAGATTGAAGGTGAAAAGTGAAAATCTGCGATACAAAATCTTTTTGTTAAGCTTAGAAATAAAAAGAAACAGAAATTGCTTTGAAAAAAATATTAAAGAGTCTGCACTATTTCTAGTAATCTTAAATAGGCAGGTTTCTGACACTGATCATGTGACCTTTTTTTGTACAGACAGTCAGATGTTCCAGCTTTATCGGGTTTAACTCAAACTAGTGGAATTCATTCAGTTCTGCTAAAGTAACCTAAATCAAGTTCAAATAATTTAGTAAAATTTTTCGTTTAAGCTTTTTGGCTTTTTGTGTTTTGTTATCACTATTTTTAAACACTACAGTTCTAAAGTTTTGGTAAGCTTTTTTTTCACCAATCGTTTCACACCAAGTCTGAATTTGGTCCCAAGATATGGTAAAAACAGTACAACTGTGAAATACTGTTGCAATTTTAGTAACCACCCTTTTCTGTTTTAATATACTAATGTAACTTATTCTTTGATTGCAAAGCAATAATTTAGCAGCCATTACTCCAGTCTTCAGTGTCACATGATCCTTCAGAAATTAATCTTATATGCTGGTTTGGTGCTCCAAAAATTACTGTAGCAATTTTGTGAACAACTTTACTGACCCCAACTTTTGAAGAGTAGTGTAAACTATGTCCCGATAACATGTCTGTTTACAGGATTGCAGTGTGAGCGTGTTTGTGTGCACTTTGCTGGCAATTGGACAACATTATATGTCTTGTGTATGTTATATTTGTCTGTGTGTGAATATATCGGGTCATGAGTGTGGGTTAGTGTTTGTGTGCATAAGTATGTGAATGTGTGTGTGGGTGAAATGTGAGTGTGTGTGTGGGAGTGTCGTACTGTGGGTGATTCTGAGGGGAGGCTCTACTGGAGGAGGAATCTGGAACACTGGCTCCCTGAGGAGCGCTTGGAAAAAAACTTCAGATCAAATGGAGAACATTCACCGCTCTGCTCCGCTCCACTGCCCTGCAACCGGCCAAAGTTGGGCCCTGGCTGTTAACAACACTCACCTCTCTCTCTCTCTCCCTCTCTCTTTTTCCCTCTCGCCCTTATTTCCTCATGTCCCTGTGGCGTTGTGCAGCTGACCCCTCCCTCTCTAGTCTGGAACAGAAGGCCCTATAGCCTCCTGGGTTTGGCTCAGTCGAAGAAAGAGGCCTAGTTTAGACTCTACAGCACAGTGTGCGGAGTAGACCCGTTCAGATGTCCTCTCAGCCTCATTTTGGTTATACATGTAGTTTTTATTGGTCCACCTTCAAAATGTGTTGCATACTGTATAGCAGTGTTGACCACCCTGCAAGCTTCCTAAACTCATGTGGCAGGAGAGGGGATGAGCAGGAGGCATAGATACACACACGCACACAGCGGTGACCGCTGCATGGCAGCTGAGTTCTTCTAGCCTGAAATTAAAATTCATTGGATGACATCCTTTGACCCATTTCTCACTCAAGCGGTTCATATTTTGATCTGTATAGAAAATAAATGTCGAGATGTATGTTACCTTAGGAGAATGGACGATACTGAAAGACTATAGGGAGTAAGCCAGAAAATGGTTGCGTGAAGCAGGCAGGCGTGTGGGTGAACGAGAAAGCTGTCAGTCAGCTGGGGGGGCGGGCTCTCCACCTGTCAGATACAAATAGGAGGCGAGTGCTAATTAACCCACCTTCAGAAGACTGAGGGGAACGGCAAGTGCTCCAGAGAGACAGACTGAGAGAGAGAGAGAGAGAGAGAACGAATGGTGGTGGTGGTGGGGGGGGAGGTTGCAGTCAGTAGAAATAGCTCTACACAGCTCACACTCTCTCTGTCACTGTTCTGAGAAGGAAAGAGAGGGTGGAAAGATGAATGGCTTCTTTTTTTTGGCTTTTTGCCACTTTTATTTATAGGTGTAGTCAGGAAAGGACATGAAATGATGGTTTGAATAAGGGGGAATGGGGTCAGTAAATGTCCCCAGCTGGATTCAAACTCGGACTCATGTGCGTTAACCTCTAGGCCACAGGCCTGACAGTGAGACTTACTCTTAAGTTGTGATGTCAGTTAGCATGAAAATTGTCAGCACACTTTTTGATTCAAATTCAAAGTATTCACATGTTCAAGATTTATTCTAATAATATTTCAGTAATATTTTCTGATATTTTTAGCTTACAAACATTTTGCTTTGTCGGTTTTAGTAACAAAGTTTTTGCTGGAATTATTATTTTAATATGTATATATTTTTTAAATATAATATTTAATATAATATAATTTTATATTATTTAAATATAATATATTTTTTCGATATTTTATATTTAATGATTTTTAAAATTAATTGTTTTTTTATGCATTTAGTTTTTATTTTTCTTAAATGTATTTGCACTTTTATATTTAATGTTATTACACTTAATTTAATTTAGTTTTTATGCACTTCATTTTTATTTATTACATGCATTTGTAATTTTTATATTTAATAAAACTGGTATTGTTAATAAATATTTAAAAAAATATTTTAAACATGAAAAGAATTTTGTGAATGATGACAGTGGCCAATCTGCTAAAATCTGCAGATTTTTCTCCTGCGTTTCTCTCATGATAATGGTATCCCATTTGTTCTTTCTTTTTTAACACTGTAACATTCAGTGCACACTAACTCATTTACTTCTATAGACACTCACACTCACAGAGCGGTGTGCCCTCCTCTCTGTTGACAGGCTAGGTGGGGACTTGTGTGTCTGGCAGGCAGTTGAAGTGTAATGGGGGTATGTGACGGGGCCTCGGGGTGGTTCAGTCCCTTGAGAGAGCAGTCACCCCCTTCATTCTTCCACTAAACACACACTCGCCCAGGGCACTTCATGCTATGAATACATATCTCTTTTCCACTTATCCATCCTTCCATCCATCCATCTGTATGTCTGTCCGGGCCAACCGAAGACCCCCCAGCTCCTGCCTGTCGTCACGATGGCAGCTGAATCCAGGGAGGCCAAGACTCTTATTAAAGTTGCAGATCATTTTCCCTTTCCCTTCATCCTACAGAGAAAGAGGAGAGTAGTTTGTAACTTGATCTTGCTGTGCTGAGAGAATAGCTGGACAAGGACAAACTCAGATATTAGTACCCTAAATGAGTTTTATTGCTATTAGCTTAAATTATTTTGTGAATAAATGTGGCTGACATCTCTATGTATGTTGAAGAAAAGATTTATTAAATTAAGCTCTGTTACCATGGAAAATAATATTGACTTGGTTAGGAAAAAAAAAAATAAAAATGCTCTTTACACGTTTACAGTGGAAGTTTGGTGCCCCCTTTCCACCGACAGGGGGCCAATCTGGAACCGTTCCGCATGTCCCTGTTGAGCTGAAAAAATTGGCTCCACACTGGCCCCTAAAACCTACTGATCTCAAAATAGGAATCGCTGAAGACTAAGGGTTTTTATTTTATTTTATTTTATTTTATTTTATTTTATTTTATTTCGTGTGTAACACTAATGCAAAATAACCTTTGATCTTAAAATGTGTTCTTGAAAATTTGTATGGCTCATAAACAAAGACTTTGTGAAGTTTATTTGTGGACATCTTTTAATGTCATCTGTTATATCATTGTTCAACTGTCAAGTCAGCAGAAACACAGTCCGGAGAGAGGTTTGCCGATCCCTGGTTGATCTCAGTGGAAAAGTGTAGCCTACATGCGTCTGTATACCCCATATTGTCTCATAGATCTCCACTGTAAAAATTTCTTTTTTGTTTTTACAAATCGTGAGACAAGCCGAAATTGCTCTCTGTGGTAATCGGCAACATGCCACACGCATATTGAGCTGAATTTGCTTTGCATGCATTTGCGGCACCTATATCAGAGGAGAGCGTGTGTGCACTTATGTGTCTCTGTGTGTTTAAATCAGACTGCGCGTGTTCCCTCAAAGTGTGAGCTGCTTTGTGTGTTGGTCCTCCATTCCCTCTCTCTCTCTCTCTCTCTCTCTCAGAGCCAGAGGGTGGCCTGAAGATTCCTCCACTAAGCCTTTGGCACAGATACAAATGCAGTCACAGCTGGTTGTAAACTCAGGTTTTCCAGGGAGAGCAAGAGCCCTGGCTCCATAAGAGAGAGAGATTGAGGGGAGGGGAGGGGGCACAGCATGCAGGGAGAGAGAGAGAAAGGGAGGGGGTGAGACGAAGGAGGGTTGTTTCAAAGCACACTGGAAGTCATTTTTCATCACAGGGTTCATTTTTCACGATGAAGTTCTTTTCTCTCTCCTTTTTCTCTTTCCCCGTCGCTGTCTTTCAGAATCTCTTTTTCTTTTCCTCTCCACCTCCTTCCATACGTGACTCTAGTTATCTCGTGCTTTTCCCCCCTTGCTCACTCTCCTAGCCCAAGATTTTTCTCTACCCCCTCTTATAAAATATGGATGGCACCAGTTTTGGGAGAGTTGAGAGGCGCTCTGGCAGAGAGAGCAGTGCTCTGTCTCTGTAGAGACTCGGTTTGTGCATGCACCTAAACACTTCACTGAGCAATCTGTCAACATGTCAGCAACACATGTTTTTTAAATAAAAAAAAAAAAAAAAAAAAAAAAGAGAAGAGAGAGGAAAAAAGTACTTCCAGAGGGAGTAATGGCTCCCACCAGGACTCCAAAAATGCTTTGAATTCAGCAGATTTCTATTGCGGGGGGACTCCCCTGGGGTGCCTTTTTTACAATGCCTGCATTTCAGAAATTTGAGCCAAAGACCCCTGGGGGCATCCTTTCATAATGCCTGAAAATGTAGGGTTATATTGTGTGCAGTTCCCCATGGGGCCTTTATTAATACCTGAATTCTGAGGGACTGGAAATTACACAGGGACTCTGTGGGGGCCTGCGCTCGCACCAGGAAGGGAGAAAAACTCTGTGGGGACGTTCTCTCTTCTCTTCTCTTCCTTTTCCTTCCATCCTCTCCTCTCTCCATTTTTTTTTCTTTCCTGCTCCACGCAAGAGCGAAATAAAAGAATTTGCCAAAGGACACAAAAAAGGAGCGTGTGTGTGTTGGCGGCAGCGTACTTGTATTCAGCTTGCCTTCTCGGAGGGAAAAAAATCAGCCGATTAAAAATGTAACTCTCTCTCTCTTTCTTTCTATCTCTCTCCCTCTCTCTCTCTCTCTCTCTCTCTCTCTCTCGGCTGCTGTGTTGAGCAGGCGGGCGGAAGAGGGGAGAGTAAATATTTGGTCTGTCTGCGTGTGCCCAGGAAGAAGCCAAAATCTGTTGGAATATCCACACACGTTTTTTCCCGCTCGTGGAGAGAGAGAGAGTTAATATTCCTGCCACCAAACACACTCATTTGTATTCATTGGCTATAGAAAGGGTGTGCACAGACAAATAAATGTACAGATAATCAAAGTACACAATTACAAGTCTATTTCTTTTGGTGCTCATCCACACCAATAAACATAATTCATACCGTGCTTATTTGTGCAAGTTCTGGCCACGCGTCCTTTTTGTTTTAAGGCTCAAATCATCTCTTTTTACCATATCACACTCATGTAGTAATGCATAAATTACTCATTCATACATAAAGATCTGTGTGCGCCTCGGGAAGTGCACTAGTTCGAAATGAATTTTCTGCAGATTACATTAAACTTTCCATCCCTGGATGTTGACTGCTCAACTTTGAGCCCCAAAATCAGTCGAGGCCATCTCCACTCCCTTTGAATGATTGTGGGGGGTGTAGGTCCGTTCTAAGATGGCAGCCCTTGTTGGTTTTCCACAGGGATGAAGTCTTTGTCAGAGACTCTGTGGGTGGAGGAGGTCAGGTATTCCGGTCTTCCTTTGATTGCTTCGCATCTTAGTTAGGGTTTTGTCCGAGAATGTGACCCCGTTTGGTGTGCCTGACCTCGGTGACCCTGGGCGTTGGAGAATAAAGCCATCACCAGGTTCTTCGTAGGGAGCCGCGGTAATGAGGGACAGCCTGTTCACTCCGATTTAGTCCTGTCACCCCTCCTTCTCTTTCCGTCTCTCACCCTGTAGTGGATAACCTAGACTGCCCTCTTTCTCCCCGTCTCCCCTCTCTCCAGCTCTCCTGCAGTGTCCTTTCTCCCTTTCTCATTTTCTTTTCACTCTCTCCCCACCTCCTGTTGAGTTCGGCCCATTTGCCCCCAACTCCCTTGCTCTCTCAATCTCTGGCTTCTCCATTATGGTTTGTGGCTACTAGCTGTGCTCCTCCACTCCTCACTGGCTCCCTATAGCCAGCTTAGCGTGGGCCGTGTGTGGGCGTGGAGCGGGCCCCTGCAGGTTCGGCCCTCAAGATGTGCCGTTGCTGGTATTGTTACCATACAGTACCAAGATGCGGTCAGGTGGCGTTGTATGTCAACACAACCCGGAGCTGCAGACCTTGAATACACACACACACACACACACACACACACACACAAACACAGTTTTTGGTTTTGTACTCTTTCACATTCTCACACTCAAGGGGCAGACTTTAGGATTAACATGCACACATACACACACACACTCAAATACATACATGCGCTTGGTGCAGTGGAGCCAAAGGGCAGTGTGCCAGGGGGAGAGCTGTTATAATAGTTTTAACCCTGCGCTCAGGTGTGGCTCCCCTTTGTCGAGTGAAATGTCAGGAAAAGCAGTGCCCCTGGGACGTGCGCACGGAGAGAAACGGGCAAGGCTGTCTGAATCCACACTCTTTTCAAAGAGCCCCAGCCTTTCTCCCTTCGCAGACAGACCAGAGTCCATTAACCACAGCCGCCAGCGTACACGCTCACACACTCACCCTTATTGACACACACTCATTGATTCAGCATGCAGACATGTGCATGCTAGTAGAGATGGACCGTACACGCCCATAAGTGCTTTTCCGTTTGTCATGTTTTGTTACTTTAAAATTTGTGTGCGATGGTAGACTGTTCCTGAGCCTAGTGAGTCTACATAGGCAGCTGCCCGCTACGGCAGCATCCAAAAAAAACCTTTAAAGTTTGCCTTTAAAGTTGTCCAAATGATGTCCTTATCAAAGCATATTACTAATCAAAACTGAAGTTTTGATATATTTACGGTAGGGAATTTACAAAGTATCTTCATGGAACATGATCTTTACTTAATATAATAATGATTTTTGGCATAAAAAGGAAAATCTATAATTTTGACCCATACAATTATTTTTGGCTATTGCTACAAATATACCCGTGCTACTTAAGAATGGTTTTGTGGTCCAGGGTCACAAATTAAATGGACCCTCAAAATTGACAGATTTGGAGCGCTTGACAAAGGCAGCAACTCACAAATAGGGCTGCCAAAGTGAAGCAAAATTGACCTTCATAGAATTTGATGCTAGCATATTGCTAAGATAATGACGTCATGCCCTAAGCATATTTTCTTCCCCAAACCAGTTAAGCGCAAACTACGGCCCGCAGCCAATCACAAACGCTGTGCCTTGACACAACGCTGAAACAAATACAGACCCTTAACTCTACTCTAATCCCTAACTATAACTGTGGTATAACATTGATAGCACATTCTGATTACTGTTTGTTGCTGTTTGATATATCCATGACTTTTCTCAACTCAAATTAAATCCATGAAGTCTGATCTTTTGTTAACAGCTGATTTCAGCTGACAGTCGCATATTTGAGTTAACCAACAAAATCGGTTGCTGCCAAGGTTTGTGCTAAAATGTTTTGGGGGAAAAATTATTGGATGTTCTGTTAAGCACAAAAATACACCATGCACACAGAAATAGTGTAATAGTGAAATAGTTTATTCTTAATTAGATTTGTACAATTTTATCAATATTTTTCTGTATAGAGCATTTTATTTATATTTAATATCTTGATAATTCCTTTTTTTTTGTTGTTGCTGCATTTCTACCTATGAGTTAGAAAATTATAATTACGACATGCATCCAGTGATTTTGGCTGCAATCATTTGGTTGCAAATTTCTCTTGACTTGTCAATGACAATGTCAATGATGATCAATGACAATTTGTTTCTCATCAGTAATTGTCTAAGTAATAATGCTGTTTTGGAACAGAACAATGCATCACATATCACATATTCTTATTTCCGTAGTTACGATAAATCACAGTTGATATTTTGCACACAGCCCTCACTCAGTGAGAGTGTCTGCAAATGATAGAGAACCTCTTTTCCAATCTTCCCATGAGGACAGCCCCCATCAGGGACCTCTGGCAGCCTTAGGCAGGCTCTCAAACACCCATTACGCCCTCCCTCTTTCTCTCTCGCACATACACGCACTCATACACGGTGACGTCAGTGGCTGGTTGCTCCCCTGGGTGCCGAGAGCAGTCTTTGTTCCCCCTCGTTTTCCCCTTCCATCCAGTCCTGCTCCTCTCCATGTCCTTTGTCCCTGGAAATAGCCATCCAGCTAAGTGCCTGATTGGAATCCTTCGCATCTTGGCAGGGTCGCATGGGGGGGCCTCTGAAACCGCGAGGGAGTGAGAGATGCATGGATAGTAGGAGAAAGAACAGGACAGGTCTAGATTTAGAGCATAAAACGGACGAGGGAGGGCATATACATTCTTTTTTAACCTTTTTTCAATGGAATTAGAGCGGTACGTGCATATTGTTCTGTCCAGGCTAGTGACAGTGGAGCTTCGCTGGAGAAACAGAGGAAGGAGAATGCGTGATGGGGATTGAGTGTTCAAAGGAGCTGGCCCTCTATTGGGGTTAAATATCTGGAGAATTCTTCTGCTCTTCCTCTGAGCTCAGATCTTACGATGTCCGCCCTGCCTTTGTAAAATATTTAAACCTGTTTCTCATTTATGGGGAGGATAGGAAACTCACTGCTGAATAAGTAACCAGACCTGGGGGTGGGTGGCGTCACCTACACAAACTCCACTGTGAAAAAGACGATAAATGCATCATGCACAACCCAACGAGAAAAAACAAAACTTGCACATTATTAGCCTTGGTTTCTCGCCATCACCACCTTTCCCTTTTTTCTTTCTTTCATTTTCTTTTATTCTTTCTTTCTTTTTTCCCTCCGCTTAATGAGAGCAGCTCCAGTGGAGCGCAGTAGGGCCGTGGCGGACCTGCTCTCTGGCTGGCTGGTGGGAGCGCCCTGCTCAAGTAATGAACTCCCCCAGGACACAGCACAGCAATGCGGGCCTGTTTCCATGCTCCGTTCCCAGGGCAGGCCGGGACTGCTGTTGCTGCCCACTGCCGCCCCTGCTGGGTGGGGAGAAAAGAGGGAAATGGAGAGACTGGTTAAAACCACCCCCCCATCCCCCGGTCTGCTGCCAAAGTGTATGCCCTGTAAACCGATAGATAAAGTGAAGTGGGGCTTTGGAGGAGAGGGAGCAAGAGAGGGAGTGTCGGGAGGCTCCAACAGCTGTGGTGGGCTTTGGGTTGACTGGTGAGGGGCTGATAAGGGGTCAGTATGGATCGGAGATGAGTAATAATCCACAAGCATGCCTGAAAAGTTGTGGAGAGATGAAATGAGTGTGGTTGTATGGGTTGGTTTGGGATTGTTACAGACACTGTGTAGTGGCACCATGTGTCCAGCTGGTAAACACTGCATCCTGGCATGGTAGAAAATGATGGGATTTAATATGTATTACTTTATTTTTATGTTCTTTTTTTTCAGTATATGAAATCATTTGCAGAATATAATCAGACCTACATTCATTTTTTTGCATTTTCGGCACTGATTTTTTTTTTTTTTTTTGGAATTTTTATAGGGGTGGATTTGAATATGTATATATTTTATTTATTTATATATATTATATGCAGCATTTATTTTTTTTTACATATGGTCAAATGTGCTTATAATGTTGGTCAAAATATTTAATACTGTACACTCCAGGTGAAGGAAATATGTTATACATTGTGAATGACTGAGATTTTTAGTTTTTCAGGTTTACAACCTCAGATTACACGTGTGCCTGGATAGAAAGTGTGTTTTTACATCATAAAAAGTCAAAGGTATAGAAAAATTGTGATTATTTGTGGCTATTTGCTCATGTAAGTGAGTTCTTTTGTATTTGGCAGTTCAAAAATATCACGAAAGACCCCACAAAAAAACAACAACAAAAATCATTTAGTTTTGTTACAAAAACAATCTCTTTTTTTTAACCCCCTTATGATTTTGTTTGTGAGAAATTTTGTGCTCAGTTTAATGTGGCTTTTGGTTTTATGTCTGTCCCTTTAAGAGACCAATCAAACTAAAAGTCAAAACAAATCTGCTGTCCAAATCATGGACGATCAGTAACCTAAACCCTCAGAGCAGAAAGCAAGCCCAGTGTCTTGTGGGACAGCAGAGGAATCGGTGGTGATTTTGTTGTGATTAGGTTGCGAGAGAGTTTCAACCACCGGTTTGGGTCAGAACGGATAAACTTCTTGATGTAGATGAGGCAGCATCATTACCCCAGAGCCTCAAAAATGTGATATGTGCATGTCAAAGAGGCTTGGCAGGACTCTGTAGAGATCCAATCTTGCATAGTTGTTCCACTGTTTGCACCGAAAGCCAGAGCCAAGTCTTAAATCTAATTTTGGCCACAATCCGCGTTCAATGAGAAATCCTGAATATGATGTTTCAGAACTTTAGATAGTTGGAAAATTAACTCAGCAGCAGTCATGAAGTGAAGAGACAGTTTAGTGAGGACGGCGGTCTGTTGGCGTGACTTGTTGCCCGATATAGACCAACCCCTTGTATTCCTCTCTCAACGAGAGTCATTTCACAGCTCAGACACATCAGAGGCCCTTGTCAGACACTTTCCAGAGATAACAACATTTCTTCCAAATGAAATAAGGTATGAGCGATAGTTTTTTCCCTCCGATGTAATAATACCCATATGTCCTTAATTATTCATATTTTAGTAATGCAGTCTCTTAATGGCTGGAAACACAAGCAAGTAATAAAACACTTGGGGGTTTGATTTAATTTAATTTTTGTTCATATTAATTTAATTTTGGGGCATGTGTGCGAGCTTGTGCGGCAGAAAACACAACCTTCCATATTGGCTTGTGCTTTTGCTTGTGTGTGGTGAAGAGAGAAAATAAAAGAAAGGTGAGAGACAGGTTAGGTATTCAGGTAAGACATTTTGCAGGCGCATGCCTGTGTGTCTTTTCCTTTCCAAACTTTCCTTTCTTTTCTTCTATTCATTGATATATCTGTAGCAACACCTCTGACAATTAAATAAAGAAATTAAAATTAAATTAATTAAAGTAAATAAGATTTAGATTTTTTTTTTATTCAAATAAATTTGTTGAAATAAAAAATATTTTTAATTTTTTCTAAATAAAAAATTAATTTTATAAAGTTTATAAAGGCTATAAATTTGTGAATGCATTTTTTTTTAGTGGCATAAATGCACTAATCCCAAGAGGCCAAGTGATTATTTTGTAGGCCATTGAACCTTGAATGGTTTTTGCCTAGTAGATGATAAAAATCTAATAGACTTGCATTGCCTTACTTGATCTTCTTTAACTTGGACTAGTACAAAACCACCCACCACCCAGAGCACCCTACATAGGACATTCTAGCCTCATCGCAGGGACATTTTCCTCATCACATTTGCATTAAAAATGTATAAAGGTAGTTGTAAGTGATTTTAATGATTAAACCCACACCTCTCCTGTGGTTGAGTTTGATAGCATCCCATTGATGAAGGCAACACACATCCCTGATGTTCTTCCATAGGATAGGGTAGAAATAAAGAGGGAGGGCACACATGAAAGTCAGATCATCGTTGAAGCTATTTTAATGTTTCTGTTCTCCCGCGTTAATAAAAAGTGGTGGCGGGGCCGCATTTGATGTCAGGATGGTGCTGCACTTTTACTGTTAGTCCCACTGCAGTCCTTTTTCAGTCGTGGAGTCCGAGCAGCTAGTGGTAGCCATTGATCTACTGCACCCGTCATGCTGGCCTCTACCACACTGTGTGCCTCATTGTGTGTGTGTGTGTATGTGCATGAGCTGACTTTTGTATTCATATATCAGTAGGCATTTGTATTCATGTTTGCATGTGCATTTCATGCATTTTACATATGTGTGAATGTCTATACACATCGTATGTTTGAATGTCTGGAGATCAGCTTGCTTCTTCTTCCCAGAGATCAGCCCCTGGGGCGAAGCTATAAGTTCACAACAAAAAGTTTTTTTTTATTTTTTTTTTTAAGTCATCCAGTCACAGTGGACAGCCATCCCCCCCATGAGCCAGCAGGGGGCTCCCACTTGGACCTGGGCCTTGCAGGCTGAAGGGGAGGGACAGAACGGGATCTGGCAGCGTTTGTGCGTCCTGGTATGGTTTAGAGTGTGTGTGTGTGTGAAGGACTAGCGCAAAGGCAACCCCAGGAGCCAAAGGATTGGAGAAGTTTTCACATTGCCTCCATCCTCTCTTTCCCTCTCCCCATGCTTTAGCGGATGTAGGCCATAATTACTGGACCCCCTGGCTTCCCTTTCTCCCGACCGCAGCCTTTGATCTGTTTCATGTCGGGCAGATTTTTTTTCCCCACTCGCTGTACCTTTGTCTCGTCCTCCCTTTCTTTTCTCTGCCGCTCCTTTTCCCCCGACTGAGCCCCCTTTGATGGAGACAGTTTGTGCTCTTTAATACACAAAGAGAATTTTCTCTCTCCCCACCCTCCATTTGGGTCTTTTTTTGTTGACAACCACATTGAACTTGATACTGATTTTTTTTTCTTCCTGTTTGCTAGTTTTTTCCGTCCTCATGACCTTGATTTAAGGCATGGTGTTCTTTTTTGCCCCCTCTGTCACTGGGTTAAAAGTGAAATAAACTCACAAAGCTAATGGCTGGCCACTCTTTGGGTTGTCCTGGCATCCTTTTTTGCGTTTGAACAGTGAAGAAACAAGATATATGCGATGTGTGTTTTAGTTTAATGCGTGTTCTTAATGTTGTGTGTGTAGGAGAGAGTCTCAGGGAGTGCATAGGTTTAACAAAAATAATAATCCACTGATGAAAACAGTCCAAAGTGAATAAACAGCCCTCACCTGTTGGCGGTCGCGCATTGTCCGTTGTTTAGCGTGCGTCCCGCCGGGTGTTGATCTATAGCCTCCTGTGTGCATGGTAGAGGGGGTTGTGTTTGTTTGTAAAGTAATGGCATTGTTAGCATAATGCTGGGTTGATTTACTATTTGGTGTGGCTATTCTTTTGGGCTAATTGCCACGCCACATAGCGCTCCGGTGTGAGTTTCTAAGAGCTCAAATCTGATAGGCGCTATCAGAACGGGTGTGGGTATGGTCCAGCGATCAGCTTTTGTTAACAGATCCCAGACAGGCAGTCCGTTGTGATTTCGCTGTTTGCTTATTGAAAGATTTTGTGTGTGTGTGATTTTTCAGATTTTCTGTTCTTCTTGTCTTCTGATTGATGTTTCACTTTTTCTTGCTCTTTGTCTGAATGATGCTTAATGGCAGCAGTTGAAGGAATATTTCTGTCATTATTTACCTACCCTGGTGGTATGGCTTTGTTCTGTGAAATGCAAAAAGAGTTGCTAGTTAGGATATCCAAGGTGTCCTTTTCTATACAACAAATTAGGAATGAATGATGTCCAAAAATTACCAAATATCATAAATAAAAATACCATAAAAGTGGTTCACAAGACTCATGTTTTTTGAAGCTATGTGTTGGAACAGATTCTGATCTGTTCTGAAAAGTCATTATTCATTAAAAATCATATGTTTTATGATTTGAGGGCTATGATATAGGGAAAGATTTCGAGTGAATAATGAATATAAAATTTCTTAAATTATGAATTTCTAAAGTTTATACATTAGTATTTTTTATTATATAATAAAATTTTTTTTGTTTGTTTGTTTTTTAGTATTATGTATGTATACATATTGAAGCAAAAAAATCTGTTCCTTACACCAAGCTTTAGGAGACACACCAGGTTTGACAAAAGTGCAGTATGTGACTGGTTCTCACATCTCATGACACATTACTTAACACCAGCTTTTAATATGCAGACGTATGAACGTAACTTGAGACCTAAGGTTTCCGTGCCTAACAGAATAGTGAATAATGACTTGGTCTGACTTATTACTGACTTTATTTTTTCATTTTTGGTGCCACCTTTTATTATACAATAAAAAGCCATTTGAATATCCATTTCTTTTTGTGTCCCATGGAAGAAATTTAGACAAGTTTGGAATGACATGGGGGTGAGTAATCAATGACAGTTTTCTTTTTGGGTGAACTGTCTCTTTAAGGGCAGCTATTTGAGTTTATATGTGTTGTAAGTGTGCGTGTGTGTGAGAGAGAAAGAGAATCGAGAGAGACAGTCAGAGACTGCAGTAATGACAGTGTTGAGGTGCAGCTGTTTGTGTTTATGTGTCGTATTTGAGTGTGAGAGAGACAGAAAGAGAGGTTGAGCAGGAGACAGGCAGTGAGAGGCCGTGCGTGCTGCTGTAATGACAGTGCTGAGGTGCAGTTCTCTCTGTGTCCTTGAACCCCGGCTGGGTGCTCTGGTGTCACCCTGGGGAGTGCACCGTTTAATACCACAGTAATTATCCTGTCCTTATTCACCACATTGCCGTCCAGGTGTCTCCTTCACCCTGCCTCGCAGTGTGTGTGTATCTGTGTGCATGAACGTATGTGTTTTAGTGTTTTTTTATAGTGCCGCTGCCCTGTATTTTTATGCCTCTTAATATTCATGACACCTTTTTATTAACTCATGTGGGGGTGTGTGTGTGTGTCTGTCAGGTTTTTTCACGGTTTGTGTGTTGATGTTATATGCGTGGTTCTGCATGTGCTAGTTCTTGTTTACTCAACTGTTTGTGCATTAATGTCAAAGCATGTGTTTGCCTGTGAAGTTCTTGTGTGTGTATGCGTATATGCATGTGATGTCTTTCTCTCCAGATCTCCAGCTTACCGTCTGTCTGCTCTCCCAGTCTGTGTGACTAATGGCAGGTCCAGGTGTTCCTCTCAGTTCTGGGGGTCCCTTGAGGTGCCGATGGCTCCCACTGTGGCAGCATGGGCAGGAGGTACCCGCCTCTCTCTACATGTGTGGAGGGTCCCCTGGGCCCAGGAGCCTCATGAGGGCCCCAGCCTTAACCCCCCACTCTGAGCTCCTCTGTCCTCTTATAGCTTAGATATTGAAGTGCAATCTTATACATTAGCTCATGTTGTGAGGTTGTTGTCTGAATTGAATTGAATGTGATGGGATAAAGGTAAAATACTGCCAAGAAAACACACCTTTCCATTTGGTTGTCTTTGCTTGCTGCACTTAAAAACAAACAAAGCTGCTAGTTTACTTGGATTCAAGAATAAATGACTCATAGTCAGTTCTTTTAAGAAGTCATTCACAAAATCAGTTTGAATCAGTCTGATGAATCCTTCACTGTATGATCTCACTGCATCCCTGTACTTAACACTACTGTTCAAAAGTTTGGTATTGGTAGGATTTTGTATTTTTTAAGTCTTTTATAATCACCAAGGCTGCATTTCACTGATGAAAAATACAGTAAAAACATTAATAATGTGAAATATTATTGCAATTTTGTGGAAAGCTTGATCATTTTTTTTCAGGATTCTTTGATGGATAGAAGGTACAAAAGAACAGCAATTATTTGAAATGGACATATTTTTTTAACTATGTAAAAATCTTAACTGTTACTTTTGATCAATTAAATGCATCCTTGCTGAATAAAATTATTTCTTTCTTTTAAAAGAAAAAAAAAATCATTTTTTCAATGACCCCAAACTTATGGATACATAAGACACAAACACACTCACACTCGCACTAACACACACACATTCCGGGAAGGTAAGAGATACGTAAAAACATACACACACACACACACACACATATATATATATAATTGGTGTATGTGTGTATTCAGTTTAAAGGAAAAGGAGAATCTTTAAACTAACTCACTAGCAGTACCTGTTCTCCCCTCACCTAACTGTAGGGGTCGATACACATGCCAGTGTTTCCCAACCCTGACCCTGGATTACCTCCAGCACTGCCTCTTCCTGATCAAATACACCTGATTCATCACATCATTGCAGTACTCCAGGATCAGAGTTGAGGAAACACTGCTCTACGCAAATGACACAGTATAGTTCAGTACAGTTGGCTCATAGGGTGACAGTTTCTAATCCAGCCTGCATTCCTGTTCCCCTTCTTTCTTTTTTAACTTTACTGTCTCTCGTTTGGCTTATGAATAAAAATAAAAAATAAAAAAAAGCTTTGGATTGTCTGATTTAGCCCCAGCTCTTTAGTGCCCTACACTGCTCCAGTGGTCATCTCCTGCACTGCGGGTTTGTGCAGGTGTAAGTGGATTACTGTAGCGTCAACTTGTCAGCTGGGAGCACTTGTTTGAGGGCTTGAGGTAGATTAAACACTCATCAGAAATAAGGTGCTTAGCCTGTCATGCCCCAGAGACAGTTACATGCTAAGCTAAGTGCGATGGCTATTACTATCATGCCCATTTTTACACTGAATTTGGGCAGTGTGCTAACAGGTAATTGTTCAAACACGTTTAGCATAAGTAATGCTAAGTTTTTGTGGTGTGTATGGCAGGGTGTGCTCATATTGTAGTTAGCATGAAGCGTTCTCCATTAGCCTTCTTCTGTAGCTCAGGAGCCTGCAGGCACATCGACTATTTTTAACAATGAGGTTTGGCTGATTGAGTTCAGGGAAAAGAGGGGTGGTCAGAGACAGACACTGTACCTCTGCATACAGTATACCGCACACTGTCACATTGTCAGCAACAGGACCTGCCAGGTTTTTTGGGGAACCGGGCTTTGACTTCCTTTTAGGAATCTATGTATCTATCACTTCCACTAGTGCTCCTTTAGGAACATGGTACCCCTGTATGTTGTGATGGTATAGCTATGGTCACTTTGTGTTAACAGTCAGGGAGCAGGTGAGCTTTAACCCAAACCTTTTTTGGAATCGGTTTGATCAAAGAGAGCCAAGAGGCAGAGTACAGTGTGTGATCTGCTTAGAGGCCTGTCTGCCTCTGAGCACAGATCATTGTGAGAAAGACATAGACAGACGGGTACAGTAAGTGATGGGAGAAACGATCAGGGACACATTTAAACACATTCACCTTCTCTCTCTCCTCTCTCCCATCTGTTATGCACATGCTCTCTTGCTCTCACTTACAAAACGCATACAAACACACACAAATGCACATCTCAGCGATGGAGGGTCATGTTCCAGGTTATGTGAGGTAGATGTTTGTGTGTGGGACTCTAGAAGGGAACAACGTGCTTGTTTAGCCCTGCTTTCCTGCATGGCTAGGCAGGCAGCTGCTTCCCATTGACTCAGTGCACAGTGGGAACCTGACTGCACTCACTGTACACTCCCAACCAGTAAAACTTGTGACACACACAACTACCAGACAGAAGACGAAGAGCGATCAAGAGAGAGACATTTTTGCTGTCGCCAAAAAGTTTTTCCTGGGTTTTTTTGTGTATCTGTTTTGTTTTTTTATGAGTGCATAATAAATAAAACAGTTACAAAGCTAATCCAAACAAATCCCAAGTGTTGAGATTGAA
Organism: Cyprinus carpio; assembly: GCF_018340385.1. Classification (NCBI taxonomy): domain Eukaryota; kingdom Metazoa; phylum Chordata; class Actinopteri; order Cypriniformes; family Cyprinidae; genus Cyprinus; species Cyprinus carpio. The sequence continues at coordinate 1,361,924 of NC_056589.1, read as the reverse complement.
ATCAGATTTTATGGAATTTTATTCCAAATAGTTTTTTTTTCTTCATCATTTGATATATAGTGTGTATCTGGAACTGCATCCTGATATTCGTTTTTCCCCCTTTTATCACATAATGAACTACGCTACCATTCAAAAGTTTAGATTCAGACAGATTTTTCTTTTTTAAATGGAATTAAGACTTTTATTCTGTGATAATGCATTAAATACACTTGTAATGTTCTGAAAGATTTCTGCTTCAAATATATGCTGTTCCTTTAACCTATATTAATCAAAGAATCCTGAAAAAAATAAAAATGTTTTTATAAACACCAAATCAGCATATTCAAATGACTTTGAAGGGTCTTGTGACACTAAAGACATGTTAAAATATATTAAAATAGAAAACAGTTATTTTAAATTGTAATGATACTTCTGAGTATTGCTGTTTTACTGTAGTTTTGATCAAATAATTGCATCTATGATGAGCTTAAGAGACTTATTTTAACTTTTTAACTGTAGTGTATGTGGTATTTATTATCTAGTGAATGAGTGGGCGAGTGTAATATGAGTTCAGAACTCTGATGGACGTGAACAGAGGAAAAATTTCCCATTTTTCCATCATCTTTCCACATTTTCCACAGCTACTCTTGTTGTTGTATGAAAGTCAGGGAATGTTTATAATTTCTAAAATGACAAGCCAGATAGAACAAACTTACTTTCTAGTACTTTCCGTGACATCATCAGTCTACTAAGTTCAGCCAAATGTAGCAAGTATAGCAAAGAAGGCCAAACTTTAAAGAAAACACTAAAAGGGAGAAAAGAGAGCGGCAGAAGCCAAATGTCTCATCTCTGATGCTGGAGTTGTGAAGAGGCTTGTTTTGGTACACTTCACATGTAATTAATCTGCAGCTGTTTAACAGTGCAGGCTCCCGCCGCTCGCGCAGACTGAGCAACACAAGAGTCAAACGGAGCTTAACCACTGCCAGTGCCCCTGTCGTCACGCAACCTCTCCTTCATCTCACCTTCCCTCTCTCTGTCAGACAAACACAGAGTACTTACGTTTCACCTCTGTGCCCCTAAAAATGCTTAGCGTGTTGAATCATCCTCGCTAAAATGCCATTGGCTTTTCCGCATCTAAACATTATTAATGGCTGAAGGCTTTTAATTAGGTTTACAGCAACTTTATCTTCTGTAGAAAGGGTTTGTTTAGAAGTGATTTCATCTGTGTCTGGTTAGTGTTTAAAAGTGTTCTGGTTTAAATACAAGGTAAGCTTTATCAGCAACATCTGTGGCATGCTCTCAATTACCATTGAAAATAATTTTGCTCCTCCAGTTTATAAAGACAGAAATGTGCTAACTGAAATTTACCCACTTTGGGGCTTTTATGCACCCTTGATGCACATTTTTGGGGGGTTTACGACTTGGGTATCAGCATAGTTCTTGATCTGATTCATGTTTAATTTTGAATCAGTTATTGAGATTATTTAGATTTAGATTTGATTTCAATTTATTTTATCCAGTTGATATATTACAGTAACTCTATTTTAAGTAACCGCTTAATTGGTTTAATTTGATTTGATTCAGATTTGGATTCAGATTTATTTTGGTATATTTCTTTCTGTTATGTCTTTATATATAGTGTGTGTGTGTGTTGTGTGTGTATATATATATATATATATATATATATATATATATATATATATACAGAAATATATTTATATATATAGACATATAGTATATATATATATATATATATATGAAGCTGAATTAAATTATCTTTCTACATGAAGTAGAAGTAGAGTGCATAGAGCAGAAAAGCCCAAACTTTTTGCTACAAGGGACCAAAAAACAAAACTTGATTAAAGGCAGTAGACCAATAGCATCTCTGTAAATCATATTTTACTGTTTATTGATTGTGATACGGAATTACAGGCCAAATCAGAGGTTACAGAGCTACACAGACCCTGGATTGGGCATCTCTGGTATAGGAAAAAAAAAGAGAGATTTTTAGAACTGATATCAAGATTGTTCATATGAACATGATTTTTGCAATCAATCTAGAAACTATAGAATTTTTTCCCAGCTTTAGTGTAGAAAACATGTGGTATCACATTGGTGTCAGTGATCTGCTCATGTCATTGCCTTATCCTCTTTCTCCCTTCTCCTGCCCATCATTTCCTGTCCTCTTTCCAGCCTCTCTTGTCATCATGTTAGCACTGCACCCATCTGTACTGCACTCTGTGGTCTCTAGAGGTGAGTGAGTGGTCAGGCTCCAGAACATGTTCCATTTCTCTTCCTCACCTGGGGGTCGCCAGAGGGGAGATGGGGAGCAGGCTGTCAGCTGTCCTTGCCTTCCCAACCCCCTGCCCCTCACCTTCTGCCCTAGGAATGAGTCCGGCTGCTCAGACGCTTATGGGTTGCCAACTACTCCATATGGGCCGTGGGGCAGCAAGAGTGTGTGTCCTCCAGGATTCCGGCCCCTGACTGACACTCCGTCCTGTGACATCACTGCAGTACGCATATGTGTGTGTGTGCGCAAGGGTACATATGAGTGTAAATACATGGGTTTCCTCCAGAATTATGGTTCCTGACAGACTGGCTACACGATGACATCACCTTGGCATGTGTTTGTGTCCTTTAGGAAAAGACCCCTAACAGACTGTGTCCCTAGAGCCCCCTGTTGGGTACCGAGAGCAATGCCAGGGGTCCTGCGAGCACAGACTGGAGAGAGTCAGCTTGATGGAGCAGAGACTATTAGGGACAGCAAACATGAGTTTATATGTATGTTGCGTGTTTGGGTGTCCACTAGGACCAGGCCCCTGACAGACTGTCTCCCTTGAGCGGCGGTGGGGTACGGCAGAGGCAGAGAGTGTGTCCGGATAGAAAACCCAAAGGAACACCGGCAAAACTGTAGGGGGGGGGGATACAGGAGTCGGTTTTGCTTGTGTGTGTATATGTCTGTGTGTGTATTTCAGTTTCAGTAAACAGGTGTTTGGTCTCAGAGACTCTGCTCCCAGAGGACTGCTGGCCATGTGGTCAGTTCCTGCGTGCCGTCCCCCTCCCTTCTCCTTCTCTCTGTTGTCCTCACTCTTCCACGCTTTCTTACCCTCTTAGCAACATAGCGTTGGCCTCTGCTGTGTTTGGTTATGAGTGTCCTGTTGCCTAGGGGAGAGAGGAAGGAAGGAAGGAAGATAGGGAAGAGGGAGGTCTCCGCGAGAAGCCCAGAAAAAGAAACGAGAGGGATGAACGAAGAGAATTAAGATGAACTGCCAGTAAAAAAACTCCTATAGTCCTATACTCTGGATTTTTCTGGATGTTATTTTCCCCTGGCTCTTGCTTCAGGCCTGTCTGGCCGGCGTGCTGGGTTGCCCAGTGGGAGCCTGGGGTGGAAGTTGTTTTTCTGCCCCCTACAATGTGTCTCTCCTGCCCCGGGCTGTGGGCAAAGAGCCAGGGGGAAGAGGCTGTGAGCTGGAGAGGGAGAGGTGGAGGTTTTGTGCAGGGGGTCAGGCTCATAGGTGGAGGGGGTAGAGGAGGGGTGAGAGTCCAGGGATGTGGAATGTGACTAGGTGAAGTGATAAGACGCAGGTTAGACCATGATTCTACCGAAATCCCGCTTTTCCCCTAAGTTGTTATATTGCAACATGTCTGAATGATTATATTTATTAGATAAGTGAACTCCACCTTGAAGTCACCCGTAGGAAATCTGTTGCTTTTTTTAAGCTCTGACTTTTATTTGTGCAGCTTGTCAATTAAAAATTTACTGTAGGGTGGAATTGAATTGGTTTTGATTATAAAAAATTGTAATTGCTTGTTTGTTTGTTTGCCCCTTCCCCACCCCTCCCGTACAGGCACTTTTATCCTTACTTGTAAAAGAAATAAAATCTTTTTTTATTTATTGACAAAACATTATAACACAATAAATATCACAAATAATTTGTTTCCACTATTATAGTTTGTATAATATACTGGTGATGAAAAACAATGATAAAGCTTGCTAATTTGCAGCATTAGGGATAGGATTCATATTTAATCTGACATTAGGGATGCACAATATTATTGGAACATTATTGGAATCACCCAATAAAAGCTTGTAATGTAAACATCGGCATCAGCCGATTAAAAAAATATCCCGATATACCTTGCTTAAAAGACAAATAGCTTACATGTGCTCAGGGTGGGGTAGTGAAAAGATGGAAGCTATGTTGTCATTCTTGAAGTGAACTTTTGCCTGAATGATTGACATAATGATTTGAAAAATATCTGATTATCGGATATTGCCAAAATCTAATATCGTCCATCCCCATCTGACTTGAATAAAAATCCTGCTGTGAGGTTTAAATGTAAAGTCCATTCAATATCTTAATATCCTGAGTCATGTTTAATCATACCTTGTCTTCGGAGTTTTTTTTTTTTTTGTTTTTTTTTTTAGAAAGAGTTCATTTCAATGTTTCGTCGGCTGAACAATTAGCACCATGAAACAACCTTGTACAGGCTCTACATCAAGCCACATTTTTATGTCGAATTTAATATGGCATTTACCTTTACTAAGCTCCATTACTATTATAATTAGCATAGCTTGAGGCTAACAGCATTAACGTGTTGACATCTGCAGTCACTGATAACATCCTACTTATACTTCAGGATAGGTTCTGGCTGTAGTTCTGAAAATTAAACATTTGTGGAAAAATTATTAAGCTTCTCCAGCAATAATACACAACATTTTAGTGGTTAAAAAAATACACTGTAAACTTTCTGGTTTTCCATGACTGGACTTGGAAGAATATTTGTTTTTGATGACAGGCACTTTCTGGGTAGTTCTGAAGCAAAATACTTTAAAAGCATTTTATGACAAAGTGAGATGTTAGTAGTGGCATCTAACCTAGATGGATGATAAGATAATTCAGGCCAAAACCAGAATGTTTGCCTTCATTTGTCAAGTTTAAATAGAATATGTTGGAATGAATGTGAAGCTGGTTTAGTGTTGGTGCGGTTGTTGTCGAAGTGGGTATATTTAACCTCATCTCCCATGTAGCATCAATTTCAGTGTGTTAATCATTGTGGAACTGCTGTATTGTTTTTGGATGGTGTGTTGTTCCAGAAGGGGAACAGCAGTGCTGTATGTCATAAGTGTGGGCCTGCTGTATATGCCTCCAAGCGATAATGAACACACTAGCCTGTTTTGGCTCTGACGTTTGGCTCTGACGTTTGGCTCGTGTTGGTATGGGCATTCACAAAATCCACAGCTCTGGTGTTGGGAGAGACGGAGGGGATCTCTTTTTTCCCCCCCTTCTCTGTCTGCCCCCCCTATCTGTCCTTGTGTCTGGTAAAGAGGAGAGAGGACAGACATCAGACTGAGCACGTCTTCATTACCGTCTTCAAACAACGCTTCTGGCCCGGCATGCCAGCGCTTTGGCTAGCCCATTAACTGGCCAATTGTGGTTCAGCTCAGCCTGGTCCAGTGGAGGCATGGGGGTCTGTGCAGGGTGGGGGTTCTGCTCTTGAACCTCCTAGAATTATCTGCAGATTAGGTGCTGGGGTGGCTTCTGACATCACCCTGTGTTTCTGTTATCATGGTCCCAATTACCAGGCCCAGTTCATGGCAGGGTGGCAGGCCCATCCCTGGACATCAGAATGTGTCCTTCTGCCAGTCCTGTCTTCCCATTCTTCCCTCCCTCGCTACACCCTTCCATCCTGTGCTCCACCCCTCCACATGGGACAGGCTGGCAAGGAGAAGGCCAGCGCCAGGGGCAACCACCAGAGCAGCCTGTTAATTTGGTAATGAGTCACAACATGAAAGAAAGTGTGGGGATGGAATGTGGAACAAGTGAGAAACAAACTTTCAGAAAGGAAGAAAATCTGAAAAGAAAGGAAAGGTCGGTCAAGCCTGAAAATGAGGAAAGAACGGGAGCGTGGAAGGAGCCCCATGTTTTCGCGCCCATTCCAGACACCAGTTCTTTTCTCTCTCCTTCCCCCCTCACTTTTTTCTTTCTGTTTCTTTTCTAATTTAACTTTTCATTGAAATTTCTTACCCTGTTTAGTGCTCTTGCCAAGTCCCCCGGCGGACAGATGACAAAAAGCCTCCTAAAAGCCATGTGATCTTCCATTTTCCGACAGCCACACTTCTGAGGATTAAAGCTATTTAATGACTATAATCTCCCTCTTTCCAAAAGTGATTTCTCACATTCTGTCGCAGTCAGAGGGATTGCATTAGCATTAATAGATTTATAATTCGCCAGAATGACCACATGTGCCAGGAGGTTTTTTTTTCTTTTGGGCTCCATTCTTTTCCTGTACTCTGCCTCTTTTTTCCCTTCCTTTTTTCTGGCTCTGAACTCAAGCAAGTGTTTCTTTGTATCTCTTGCACTGTGGTACATGTCTGTGTCTCAGCAGGAAGGCCTACCTGTCAGTCGGCACCCCCACCATCACCACCATACCCGCCCCCTCTCACCTCCACAGTGGCTGGATCAGAGAATGGCCTGTCAGGGGCCACGGTCTCATTGTGCAGCCAAAGAATTCACCACGGTTAAGTCCCTTATGGGCTTTTCATCTGGGTTCTTTCATTGGGCCTCTGCAACACTTTCTTTTCCCGTGTTGCAAGGGTTGTTAGGTTGTGTTGGGATGGCTCTGTATCCTGAGACAGACACAAAAGCACGAGAAACAGAACAGGTGAGGGCCTGTACTTGAAGGAGGGAGGGGAAAAGAGGCAGAGGAGGTATGTGAGAGGTGGGCTGGGATGTCTTGCGCTAAATTTAATCTGGAGAAAGTGGAGTGAGAGACTAAAACAGAAAATAAAGGGGTACGGAAGAGGGTACACATGGGCACAAACATGGATTACTTTTTTTTTTTTTTATTTTTCTCTCTTTTTTATTTGATATATTAAGACAGCCATGATTTTTTTTTTTTTTTTTTTTTTTTTTTTTTTTTTTTTTTTTTTTTTTTTGTTTTTTTTTTTATCTTTTGTTGTGTATTAAAACTGGCATGAACCAAAAAAAAAACGTCTTATGGCATTATCATCCTTTCAAGACGGTGAACTTTTCAAAAAAGTCAAAAAAATCTAAATGCCTTTTATAAAAAAAAAAAAAAAAGCCAACATTATTACATTTATTCATTTAGCCTTGAGATTTCCACACAACTTAATTTATGAATACTTAAATTGTAAATCTGTATCTTACAAAAATTATCTTAACCTGGAAAATGGCTCCCATTTGATAGAATGACTTCTTTAAGTTATTGTTCTTAATGGTCCACACCTCCTTTCTCTATTTTACTCCTTTACTGTATTCTCTATTTTTTTACTTTTTCTTACCGCCAAGCTCTGAATTCATTTCTCACTTATAGCTAAATTCATAATTCATGGTTTTACAAATTTCTACCCACAAACCCCCATGGAGATTTATTTGTTCTGCACAGTACCTACATTTTAAAGTGGATCAATTCATCACTTGAATTTATTTTTCTACAAAAATTCTTCTGCTGTGCTCACCTTTGTGTAATGGAGAGAATAGTGGGCGGAAGTAAAATCCTACAACTGCCATAGGGAGTTGAAGTTGGATTCGTTTATACAATACACGCTGAGGTTATTCACTTTCTTTGTTCTTTTTTCCTTGTTCCACTCTTCCCAATTGCATTAGGCCGTAGATTGTGACTCTTGTTTCGTGTGTTTTTCAGTTTCTAATTAGAATTACGAGCACAGGATCGGGCCAATTGTTACATTGTGGCTTGTGAGTGGTGCGGTGATGAGCGTTTTGGGTATGTGGGACCGTTATACCCTGTAAACATACAATTTTTTGGGATTCTGTTAAACCAGAGGCTTTTTCAAACGCATTAAAAGTGACAATACAACTTTAGAGGAAAAATAAAGCAAACAAACAGTGCCACTGATAGAAATTGCGTGTTTGTCTGAGCTGCAGTGGGACTTTGTGCTTGCAGCATCCCTGCTCAATAAGTCATGAGTTCTCTCTCCCTTGCTTTTCTTCAGAGTCTGCTAGTTGAGATGCTAAATAGATGACGTGTGGACTGTGTCCATGCCCCCATCAGATTCTGCACAAAGCGGACAGAAATTAAGAGCAGACCCAGGCTTGTTATATTGTGTATAATGTAATCATGCAATTAATCTAGACTGGCTGTGTGTTTGCACAAACAACTAAAAAACATTAATAATGCAGTGCTAATGATTTTTGTTTGCATTGTCCAGTAAGAGGGCTTTCCTTTCTTGAATGTGCTCTAATCACATTTTAGAAGCTTTTTTCAATCTGGTGACCATAATGAAAATATAATAAAGCAATCAAAATCTGGGGGATATAGGCATGAGCTTGTTTGCTGAGGGAGGATAAGAGGATTAAAAAACCCCCATCTATTGTCCTTCCTTTTCTCTACTCCTTTGGGGGTTTGCTGTCTTTAATTCCGTTGCTTTCTATTTTGATATTTTCTCTGCCTCTTTAAACATTTTAATTCTGTCTGTGTTTTGCATTGCAGATGGTGATGATGACCCGTGGTTTCCTGGGTGGCGTCCTCTTCCTCTAGCAAGACAGTGGCAATCGCCTTCACAGATGCGTAGGGGATGGCTGCTGCGATATGGGCAGGGCACCGGGGAGGAAGAAGCAGGGGCTCTGGCCTGCCTTATCCCTGCCATTCTGCGACAGTCCTTCGGGTCGCCTCAGCTACCGGAAGCGCCATGAGCAGATCCACATTTGACACAGCTGCCCTTCAAATGGCCCCTTCTGCAGTCCGTTTGTTTCAACCAAGCGCAGCCGTGATCGCACACGTCAAGCTGCACACTGGTGACAAGAAATACAGTTGCCAGGAGTGCGAAGGCAGCATTTTCTCTCCGCAGTGATCATCTCAAAGATCCACCTCAAGACACACTAGTTCCATCCAAAACCATTCAAGTGCAGTCATTTTGCAATCGGGCTTCTCTTCTCTTCCACCTCTCTCTCGCATCCAGAGCCACATGCAAGCTCATCGGAAGAACAAGGAACATCTGGCCCCAAAGAAAGACCAGGGTAGCGTGATGGGGGATCTAGTAGTGATGTAGCTGACCAGGATCACGGGATCTATACATGTGTGATTACTGCGTAGAGACGACATTCAGTCAACAGATGAACTTGAGAACACGTGCTGACACAGCATCCCCAGCTCTCAGACCGCGCAAGAGCTTCAGTGCATCCACTGCCCCTGAAATCTTCAGCGATGAAGGACGCACTCTACCCACACATATTGATAGAACGCATGCCAACAGAAACACAAGTGCCCCGTGTGTGCTGAGTCAGTTTTCCATCCTGTAGAGATGTCTATTGCCACTCTTGACAGCCCCGGCAGCCAGACTCCAGCAACCACAGTGCCAGTCCTGATCCACGTCTTGGGAAGTGTGGCATCAATGAGCAGTGGCTACCCCTGATTCCAGTGCCTCCCGGAGAGAGGATCGACCCCAGACTCCACCCTTAAGCCTGGACAGAGCAGGACGAAAGCTTGCACCTTCTTCTGATTCATGACGACAGGAAGCTGGTCAGGCAAAGTAACCTACAGTTGTCCATAGCTTGCCTCCAAGAGAGATATTCAACAGCTTGGCTGTCCTGGAGAGTCAATCTGAAGACTATATCCATGCAGATAAACCTCAGCAGAGCCACACTTGCCCGTATGTCTGGAAACCCTTCCCTACTCTCTATAACCTTAACGAGCATGTGCGCAAAGCACATAGATCCAGTGGGTAGCTCTGTGTGTCAAACTTCCCCTTCTTTCAGTTCAGTAACCGTTTTCGGCCTTTCAGTGCAACTACTGTACTGACCTGACCATTTTGCAGACGATCAACAGCTTGCAAGAGCACATTCGTGTTTTCTCACTGCTTATTCTGAGTGGTGTGTTGTTTGCTGGATCCACCCACTTTGGAGGGCAACCATGGGCTTGCTTTTCTTCTGGCAACCAGTGCTCCATGGGGTTTCCTTACAGAGTCCTCATCTCACACCGAGCACATCCAACAGACCCTTGCAGCAGTGGGGGAGGTGTGACCCAGATGGAGTCCCCAGTCCTTGCAGCCCCTCGCAGTGTCCGGTTCATGGAAGTGTATTTCTTGTCCTTACTGCACCAACTCTCCCATCTTTGGTTCCCTCCTCAAACTCACTAAACACATTAAGGAGACTCACAAGAACATCCCACTCGCCAACAACAAGGCGCAAAGTCAAATGGCAGACCTGAGCCCGCCTCCTCTGACGTGGATAATATCCTCCCCTAAACGCCATAGGTAAACTGGTGCACTCCAGCACTCCAGCAGTTGCTAATGGAGACTATCCTTGTAATCAGTGTGACCTTCGATTCACCAGCTTTGAGGGCTTCCAAGCCCATCTCAATCCCACCTGAAATGCTACTGAGGAGACGAGTCTTTGCCCAAGTGCAACAAAGAGGTTTTTTTTGATTCTCAAGGAAGCACTGGCTTCAAAGCACTTGACCATTCACTATAACACACCACGTCCACCCATACACGTCCCTGCTGGAGAGCTGTGACAAACATTCCCTTCTGTAGATGAATCTGCAAAAGCAGCTTGCGAGACAGGCCTCCCTTTGTGCGGTCCCCCTGCACACGGTGTTCAGGAAAGTCTTTGCTTCGAAAGGTGTCCATACAATCCACCTGGCCGTCCCGCACCTCAATGTCGAAAAATGTATCGTCTGTACGCCTGTGCTTGGGACTTTCCGCAAGAAGTGACCTGCAGTTACATGTAGAAGCACAGTCATTTGGTCCCCTACCAGTACGCGGGGCAACCGAAACAGCACGCAAATGCAGAGGGGTTCTTTGGGGAACCTTTTTCACAGAATGAGCTCCAGTTCACATGACTACTCACAGTAAAAGTATAACTGTCGGCGTGTTGGAAGGGCTTCCACGCCATTGTCCCTTTTGGAAAGACATCTCAGAGAGAAGCACTGCATTTTTGATGGAGGAAAATGGCGTCGGAAATGGAGGAAGCTAAAATGTGGAAATCCCAATGGGGTGACTCAAAGCTCTGGTGCTGTGTTTCACAGCATGATCTACTTCAGCTGCTTAGGCAGCAGATTTGAGGCAGAACATGCTATTACAAGGGATCGAATCAGGGAAACAGCTTAACAGCCATGAATCTAGCGGTGGTGAAGAGGAGGCTTTGAAGCCTCAGAGCCAAAGTAGGCCTTGACATCTGTGGTGCGGCCTACACAATGGAGTCCTCTGCGTCAGAAGCACCGCCTGCGAGACCACAATACAGCCGTGAGGACGCTCAGGCTCAAGAAAAAGAAGGCGACTTCATCAAGGGTAACCACAAGTGCAAGGTTTGCTCACGGACCTTCTTTTTCTGAGACGGCCTTGAGAATTCATGGCTACATTACTACTGGCCCCAGAGGGTTCAGCAGTCGTGGCCCAGCAAACACTACCTGTGTCCCTCTGTGGTGACCGCTCCCCTTCACTGCTTACTCTTACTGAGCACAAAGTTCCCCACAGCAAAACAGCTGGACACAGGCACCTGCCGTATCTGTAAGAATGCCCCTGCAAAGTGAGGAAGAGTTTTTATAGAACCCTGCCAGAATCCCCCTGATTGAGGAACTCCTCAACAGGCTTCCGCTGTGTAGTTTGCAGGCAAACTGTCACCTCAACACTCGAACTGAAGATCCATGGGAACTTCACAGCAGAAGCTCTCGTCTTCTGGGGTCATGTGGGAGTAGGAGGATCAGCCTCTCAATCTCCCAATGGCAGCTGGCAGGCCCACAAACTCGATGAATGTGCACATTCTCAAAGACTTCAAGATAAGCAGAACTTGTCCAGATAGATGATTGAATGGCCTGCCTGTACGGTCTTTGTGCTGGCTGCATGAGTCGGGTACAAATGGCCAGTTCCCCCCAACTGTTTGTTGTTGTCACCCCCACAAGAGGCTGGGAGAAGGGCACCACTTGACTGCGCTGCCCCGAGTGTGTCTGTTAAATTTGAAGAACGCCTGGCAACCTTGGAAAGCCATGTTCAGGTGGACCATCCCGAAGATGAGCCTGAACCATTGGAGCTAGAAAGTTCCGATGCTTCACCTGTCCCTAAAGTAGTGTCAAAGCCGCACCTTTTCTGATACACCTGATATTACTGTCCTTAATTATATGTCTTTTTTGTCTAAAAAGGGTTTAAATGTATTTTTGATATTGTCATTTGAAACAGAAGATCAAGATGACTCTTAGTCCATTGTCAACAATCACTGGTCCGTTTGACAAAATGTTCTAATCAAAATGGTTTTGTATTGCTTAGGTATGTTTTTTAGGTCATTTGAGATTTATTTTCCTCTAGTTCTCAATTTGTTTTTCTTTCTCTAAACCTTTTTCTCTTTTCGTGTTCTTTTCCCCTATTATCCTTTTCTTGTGTGGTCAAGAGAATTTATGCAATTTCCTTTTTGAAAAGGGGAGGCATTGCCACAAACCATTTTCTTGGCAGTAGTTTTTAGTGTATAATTTCCCTGTGTGTCCCAAAGTGTTCCTAGTCAAAGAGAGATGTTTGAATTCATGGCTACATTACTACTGGCCCCAGATGTTTTCAGCAGCCGTGGCCCAGCAAAACACTACATGTGTCCCATCTGTGGTGAACGCTTCCCTTCACTGCTTACTCTTACTGAGCACAAGGTCACCCACAGCAAAAGCCTGGACACAGGCACCTGCCGTATCTGTAAGATGCCCCTGCAGAGTGAGGAAGAGTTTATAGAACACTGCCAGATGCACCCTGATCTGAGGAACTCCCTCACAGGCTTCCGCTGTGTAGTTTGCATGCAAACTGTCACCTCAACACTCGAACTGAAGATCCATGGAACTTTTCACATGCAGAAGCTCTCGTCTTCTGGGGTCAGTGGTGGAGGAGGAGGATCAGCCTCATCATCTCCCAATGGCCAGCTGCAGGCCCACAAACTCTATAAATGTGCACTATGTCTCAAAGACTTCAAGAATAAGCAAGAACTGGTCAAGATAGATGTGAATGGCCTGCCTTATGGTCTTTGTGCTGGCTGCATGAGTCAGGTACAATGCTTGATCCCCCAACTGTTGTTTTGTCACCACAAGAGGCTGAGGGAGAAGGGCACCTGGTTTCGCTGCCAGGGAGTGTGCTGTGGGTGAGACCCTGGAGAGAGAGACCTGGAAAGCCATGTTCCAGGTGGACCATCCGAGAGATGAGCCCTGGACCAGTGGACTAAAAATTTACCATTCGCTGCATACAACCTAAGTAAATTAATCCAAACCTACGCACCTTTCTGATAACTACAGTATTACTGTCTTAGTGCATATGTTCTTTTTTGTCTGAAGGGTATTAAAAATGTATTTTGATAGTTCAGTTTGAAAACAGAAGATCAAGATGACTCTTAGCCATTGTCAACAAGAAGCACTGGGCCGTTGTGAAATGTTCTATCAAAAATCGTTTATATTTTGCTTGGTATTTTTGGAGTCATTTGAGATTTTCCTCTAGTAGCATACATGTATTGCTAATGTAACCTGTATCGGCCTGGTGCTTGGGACTGACTTCCGCAAAGAAACGGACCTGCAGTTACAGGAAGCATGGTCATTTGGGTCACTACCAGCCCGCCATCCGGAAAGCACGAAATGGCATTCTGTGGGAGACCTTTGTACAGAAGTAGAGCTCCAGTGTCACATCACTACTCACAGTGTTCTTATAACTACGTCCTGCCTCTTGTGGGAAGGCCTTCCACGGTCTCCATGTCCGGAAAGACATCTCCAGGAATGCACCGCATTTTGATGAGGAAATGGCACTGGAAATGGAGGAAGCCAAATGGAACTCCCAATGGGGTGACTCAACACGCTCTAGCGTTCCACAAGCAGGATCAAACTGCAGCTGCTGAGCAAGTACATCCAGCCAGTCCATGCTATTAAAAGGGAGGAAGGCAACCTAGAAACAGCCAATGCCATCCCGAAGTCAAGGTGGTGAAGAGGAGCTTGATGCCTCAGAGCCAGCTGTATGCCTGTGGACATCTGAAATGCCTACACCATGGAGTCTCTGCTTCCACCCACCACCTTCTGACTAAGCACATCCTCCATGAGATCGATGCAGGCTCAAGAAAAAAGGCTGACTTACTGAGCAGTAAATCCACAAGTGCAATGTTTGCTCACTTGACCTTCTTTTCTGGAGAACGAAGCTTGAGGGGGAACAGGCCAAGACGACGTCGTGGCACAGGCAAAACACTGGCATTGTGTCCCAATCCTGTGGTGAACGCTTCCCTTCACTGCTTACTCTTTACTGAGCACAAGTTCACCCACAGCAAAAGCCTGGACACAAGCAATTCCGCCGTATCTGTAAGATGCCCCTGCAGAGGAGGAAAGAGTTTATAGAACACGGCCAGATGCACCATGATCTCAGGAACTCCCTCACAGGCTTACACAAAGAATCATGGCATGCAAACCTGTCATCCTATCACTCCGCGAACTGAAGATCCATGGAACTTCTTTGAACATGCAGAAAGCTCTCGCTCTCTCTGGGGTCAGTGGGTGGAGGGGAGGCGGATCAGCCCCATCATCTCCCCAATGGCCAGCTTGTGGTGTCCACAAACTCCTATATAAATTTGCAGCACTATGTCTCAAAGGACTTCAACGGAATAAGCAAGACACTGTTTAAAGATGGATGTGAATGGCCCACCTAATGTCATCCAGCTGGCTGCATGAGTCGGGTAATCAAATGGCCAGTCCCTCAACTGTTGTTGTCACCGCAAAGAGGTCTGAGAAGGGGCACCACTGGACGCGTGCCACGAAGAGGTGTCGTTAAATGTGAGGACCCTGGGAAGACCTTGGGAAGCCAGTGTTCAGGGTGGACATCACGAGATGAGCCCTTGAGACTAGTGTGGAGCTGGCAGAAAGTTACCGATGCTTCACCTGTCCCTAAAGTAAGTGTCAAAAGCCGCACCTTTCTGATAACCTGATATTACTGGGGTCTTAATTATATGTTCTTCATCCTGAAAGGGCATTAAAATGGCATTTGATAGTTCAATTTGAAACAGAAGAAGATCAAAGATGACCTCTTAGCCATTGTCATCAAGCACTGGGGCCGTTGGACAGAAATGTTCTATCAAAATGGTTTTGTATTTGCTCTTAGGGTATTTTTTTTAGGTCATTTTGAGATTTGCCTTCTAGTTCTCAAATTTGTGTTCTTTTCTCTACCTTTTCTCTTTTTCGGTTTCTTTTCCTATTATCTTCTGTTCTTGTGATGGGTCAAAGGAAGAATTTTATGCAATTTTCTTTTGAAAAGGGGGAGGTACTTCACAGCCACCATTTTTCTGGCAAGTATTTTTTAGTGTATAAGTTTCCCGTGTCTCTAAAGTGTTCTGAGTCAAATGTCGAGGATAAATGACACCATGGCTAATATTACTACTTCAGCCCTATGAGGGTTCAGCAGCGCATCTATCCCGGGCTATTGTACAGCCGGTTCTGGGCTTCAACTCAGGATATTGGATAGTCATCCTCCCAGGGATGCTCAAGCTTTACCTGTGCTTTTGTCTCATCTCAGTGTAAATAGGATAGGAGGAATCTCTTGCCTTTTCCCCCTATCTATTGTTTACATAGAACAGGTCCCACAGTATAGTGAGTGTGTATGGGAAAACTTTTAGAAAGCCTTGTTCAATGTTGAATTCCAACCCTGTTTCTTTCCTTGTAGAAGAAGACGTATCAGTGCATCAAATGCCAAATGACCTTTGAGACAGAACGAGAGAGATCCAGATCCATGTTGCCAATCATATGATCGGTAAGTCGACCCCATAGTTTCCTTTGACTTAGTGCGCGTGTGTAAATGTGTATTTACGTGTGTGTGTGTTTGTTTGGTTACCTTGCCAGTTGCTCCTCCTGCTTTTCCTACCTTATTTGCTGCCTTAGTCTTGCCCCAGCACTCTCTCACTCCCTGCACACAGGTGTGAGACAGACAGGTGAAATGAACAGCTCTATTTCTGGAAGTGACAGACATCGCTCTCAACAGCTGTTCCATTGTTTAACACTTGACTACGCAGCTGAGGCCTCGGCTGCAGGTCTGATTGCTCTGTTAACTCTTCACCATGACGCCGAGACCCGGACTGCAGGTCTAGCTCCTTCAGCAAAGGGCAACAAACAATAGTTCGTTTATTCCCTTCATTTCATTCCTGTAGCCTGTCGTGGGACCAATATACACATTTTGCTCTTTGGTTGGCAGATATTTTAAGCGAATAGAGGTAAATACATGTGTACGTGGAGGGGGGGTTATTTACCAAGTCTAGGAATTCTAATTATGGGTAGGTGGGGACTAATAAAGGGATCTATGGCTTATCTAATTATGTTATAGGAATGTTTCGAAGGTGTTTACTCAAATGCTAACATGCCATAGAGTGCTGGGGGGGACTTTTTATACTGATATGGCTCCTGGTGGATGATGTTTTCGTCCCATGTTTTTGTTTTTCTTTGGCAAGATGCCCTGGGTGCAGTATATGCGCTTAACTGAACAGTTCCTGTTGTAGTTGTCTTATATGCCTCCTCCCTATGGTGTTGTTATTCTTTTAAGTAATAATGCTTGCCTGCAGAACACGGTAGTGTAGATTAACGAGCTGGGCCTGTGAGTAATTTCACAGAACAAACGGCGCAATGCTCTTGAGCCTCAGCATAACTTCCCGGCCCTTCTCCAGTCCTGACAGCCGATACTAGGAGTGGAGCCGCCTGATATATTTCTTAAGAGTCCTAGTGAGCATGCTGCATCTGTCTTTAGAAAGGCCATTTGTGCCCTAACCACATAACTGGTGTGTGTGTGTTCACAATCTTACACTTTTCTTTTTGTTTGTCCTATTTTAGGTGGGAGGAATTTGAGTTAATTCAAGGGCCCTTTGGTTCCATGTTCATTTTCTCCTTATATAATGAGCATGGAAGTGCTTAGCACCCAAATTATTCCCATATTAAACCGCCCTGACTTTAAACTCCCACCCTGTTTCGATCTACTCCTATCCATCACATCCCTCCCATCACACCTGACCCTTAACCATTCAATCACAACCTAACTGCATCCAACCTGCCCAATCTCAGACCAACACAATCCAATTTGGGCCATGCTGAGTGCTCTCTCCTTTCATCCCTCCATCCTCTCTCTCTTTTCTCTCTCTGAAGATGGCTAAATGCTAGAGATAAAGGCTGCATGTGAGACGGCAAGTCGGATCTGTCTCTCCCCATCGCCATGAAGGGAATTTTGGGTTAATTAACATCATAATTGTCAGAAAAGCTGGAGGAGATTAATTATGGAATTGAGGCAGATTATTTTAAGTGCCGTTGTTATTTTATTATTTTTTCCACCCCTCTTCAAAGATTGATGACGTCTTTGAATAATGAAAAGGGAGTCGGGTATTACCTTTATCAGACTTTGCGTTAGGGCACCAGAAAAATTGAAGCGAGATCACAAAGGAGTTCTAGTTATAGCGCTTTTGCACCCTGTCTTCCTCTTTCTTTTTGAGATTTCGAAGCAATCATTAAATAGCTACACTATCTGTCAGCTTTGATATATGACTAGGGAGGCTATTATAAGACTCTGATGATTTTAGCTCGCCTCTTATGCTGGAATTTGCAAGCATGCACAGTATTTTTTAACCAAATAATAATATTAATAAAAAAACATATACAACAGGGATACTTATATTAGCTCCGTGGTCACTTGTAAAACATTTGGAGTGACCAACGATGAATAGTAATGAGACTTTATTTTTTATTTGGCTGTATGTCGATGTTGGCTGTAAGTAGACTGACAACCACAACCAGCCTCATACGTGCTGGTCAGATTTTGAAAGCCCTTTTTCATTTTCCAGAACAGTTAAGATGAAATCAGCTAAGGCATGTTATTTATGATCAAATGCATTTATAAAAATATACCCTTACTCTTTAAATATCTTACTTTCAAGCAATTCAAGAAAATGAAATTTTACTATAATTCATGTAAATCAAGAATGTCCTTCTTATAATAATTGTATGGCAGAAATTTAGGAAATCAGTCATTTTTTTTAGGACAGCCTCATTTATATTAGGTGTGCTTTTTGATTTTTCAGTCAATATCAAACAATTACTGAAATAGCTTACATTTGACAAGGCAAATGGACTCAGTGTAGTTTCACTGTGAATACATATATTTAATTGTTGCTGATTATTTGACTTGAGCTTACCGAGTGAGTATTTAGTAGGCTACATGTTCTTCTCCTGCCGTGTTTAAATAGAACCAATTTAGCTTTGTGCTTTTTTGCTCCACACTTTGGCAACTGTGGAAATCGCACAAATTTGATCTCTACGCCTCCTGTGTTTCATCAGTGCTTACTCTATGCATATTCATGCGTGCATCTCTGCCAAAAGCAGCTGTGAGTGTGGTTGTTGCATATATGTTGAAGATGTGAATGTAGTTGATGTGTGGAAGTCCCTGTTCATTCCAACCCACATACCTGCTCTTATATATGATTGACACATCTGATAAGAGATTGCATTACACAGACAGACACATTCTGTCATCCTCCAGCTTTTTTTTTGTGCGAAAGCCTGCTTTGTGGATACACAGGCACAACGGTTCCCTGTTTCAGTCATCCTACCTTTTTGCTGAGGTGGTGATCATACCTCACCTAGCCCCCCCCCCACTTTCCCTTCCTCTCACTCTAACAGTCACCAGTAGGCTGAGGTGACACCTCATCTCAATCAGTTTACCTCCTCAAACTTGCAACATCTGCTCCCCTCTGTTCCTCTCCTGTCCTCTTTTCTCTTGCGTATGCACACTGCCTGTGTATTTTTCTTTATCGTCACTTTGCTCCGCCAGCAGCCCAAGAGGAACCTTCACCAATCACAAGAGACTTTCCTCTCACAAAGCTTTAAAAAAAAAAAAATCCCCACACCACCTTGTAACATTCGTTTCGTTTTACACACCTGAAGGGCTTCCTAAGGCATTCTTCAGGTGGTTAGGGCACCTTGAGGTTTTGTGACTTGATCTTTAATTTAGGATTTAGATTATGTTGAGTGTTCATTTCAAAAAGCTCTCACTGCCCTGCATTTGCTTTAGCATGTATTGGGCATTGGTGATGGGTTAGGTAATGATTTTGGGTTTTTGCGGTTTGCTGCAAAAGAGCTTGATTACACTGAGATGGGAGGGGTGGAAAAAGCCTAGTGTTTTAATTAATCTGACTGGTGAGGCAGGCGAATGTGATCAGAGCTCTGTTCTCCAGGAGGCGGTGAGCCTGGAGGAATGTGGGTTTATTTTTCCCTGCCTGTTGATTGAAGCCGTGTGATTATTTAATGTAGACGTTTGTCTCTGGTGCGGAGAGACCGCGTAACGATTTTCCTTAGCACGGAGGCGGCAATCCGCGTGTACGGGAAAAACTGAATTTCATTAGCGCTGCCCTGATTTCATCAAACAACCGACGGCTCCAGACTGCACACCAGGTCATGCAGACTTTTATTTACTGTGTGGTTTTTATACTGCATTTTATCATTATTTTCATGTTGCAGTGATCGTCTGTTAAGCTTATGCTCAGGATCTTACTGCTCATTGGCTCGACACTCTGTCAACCTGCAAAGTGATCGCATCCCATTGGTCTGTTTGAACGTGACAATTTTTTTTTTAAATTCTGAAAATAAATGATCTTTTCTGAAATAGAGACTTTTTACTGCACACTGTGATTCAGATATATGTAAAACTAATCTATTTACACAACGTGAGTAGTTGCCATCTAAAACTTTTTTTTGTATATTTATTATACATGCAGTTTTTTATAATCTCATATTAATTGGCAGATTGTATTAAATGTCTGTGATTTAATTTGTCACACTACAGGGCTTTAAATAAAGTTTTTTGTATTTTCACTTTTTAAAAAATGTATGTGCAATTATAACAGTATACTTTGTATTATATTACCTTTGCGTACCTTTGCAAACACACACAACACACACATGAGAGTGTTTTTTTATTATGAGGTTTTTTTTATGTTACAGTGTGTTTGTGGTTTCGACTGTTCTCTCTACTGACTGATGTTATCAGTCTCTTTTTTTCCTTTTTTGAAAGTCATGTCCACTGGTTTTTTCCCTTGCTTTTGAGCAAATGGGAATGCAGAAAATATATATTGTGTGGTAGTCTCCCATTCACTGCTATAGAAGTTTACCCAACTCTGACGACTTGTGAAACCCGGAAATGTGAAAAAGGTCCATAACAGTAATATTTTTACACCCCATCCAGAAGCACAGAGCCAGTGTAAAACCACTCATTTCCCCTGTGAGGAGACAGACACTGCGCTACACATTACACTGCCCCACACCCAGACCTGTCTCAGCCATGGACACTGGCTGACTGGACGGAAAGAGTAGAGCTGACCATTGGGGTGTGTTGTGGCGGTTAGTTTGTGTGTGACTGTGGTGTGATGCAAAGAGACTTATAAAGGGAACATTCATTTAAATGTAATAATATTGCTAAAGGTTTGTCAAAATTGAAAGAAAGATTAAAAGA
Organism: Cyprinus carpio; assembly: GCF_018340385.1. NCBI lineage: Eukaryota > Metazoa > Chordata > Actinopteri > Cypriniformes > Cyprinidae > Cyprinus > Cyprinus carpio. The sequence continues at coordinate 1,341,496 of NC_056589.1, read as the reverse complement.
TTAAAAAAAGAAAGATAACATTAAAGAAATTGCTGAAAATAAAATGTTTAATTTAATTAACTTTCAGTGTTTTTTAAATCACACACACACACACACACACACACACACACACACACACACACACACACACACACACTCACAGACACCACACCACTTATAATAAAAATACGTCATATGTTCGTTATCTTTGCCAAAAATAATAAATAAAATACCTTGTAAATAATGACAGAATCTTTCATTGTTGGGTGAACTATCCTTTTATTTCACTCTCAGAATAACAGCAGTTAGCATGTATGATTATGCAGGTGTGCATCATAAAAGTTCCTGTCACACACTCTACAGCTTCTGTCTAATAAAGAAAAAAGATTTTAAATTACTCTTTGGCAATACAAGCACATAAAAGACTCCATTTTGATTTGTTCCTGAAATGACAGGGATGCAGATGAAAATGAGAAGGGGAGCTCGATCCAGCTCAGTGAGTTTATATTCATATTAATATAACAGAACCCCTCTGAGCCAGGCTGTTCGTTTGGGGGCAAAAAGATGTCATGTCCCACTGTCAGGCCACCCTCACGGGGATGTGTCCGCGTAGTCACAGGCATCTCAGTGCACTGCTTTTAATTTTAGTCTTCATTTAGCACAGCACCCCTTGATGATCACCTCTGCGCAGCGGGGCGCCCTGTTGGCAGGGGAGAGTCGACGCAAACGCGCACTCTTGAGAGCGAATGCTAGAAATCACACACACACATATAAGTACATACACACTCTCACACCTGCAGGGGGCAACCCGTGGGTCTACAACTGCGCAGCAGAAAACAATAAAGCCTGCAGAAAAAAAATCCCTGTGCTCCTGAGAGACCTTCACACACACAAAAGATTGTGCACGGGGAAAATAATAGTAATAAAAATACAGACAGACTGACAGATAAGCAAGACAAGAGAGGGGAAAATAAGCTTGAGTAACAAACAAGCAGACACAAAAACACAAGGCCTCTCAAACAGTACAGCGAGGAACTCGGCCTAGTATCCAACACTTCCACCTTGACATGTTCTTGACACTCCTTGTGATAAGTTGTGATGTTTTATAATGTTTTGTGTTTTGCTAGGCAGGCTAACGCACATAGTCTGGTTTGTTTTTCAGGCCTCAATGCAGTCCTTGGGGTTTGACAAGTATTCCGTGTTTTTCCTTGCTTTTCATGTTGGGTGAGAGTATAGGAACAGTATGGAGAGGCGAGCAGAAGGAGGCTTTACTCATTTCACCTCTCCATCCACTAACCCCCCCCCCACACACCTCGATCTCCATCCGTCCATTTGGGCACGTCGCAAGGAATAGCATGCAGACACTAATGCTGCACTAATCACGGCGGCGTACAGAACTCACAGCACGTCCACTCTCCTCTCAATCGCCCCTTAATCAGCCAACACATTTCAATTAGCATATTGTGTTTAACCTCCCTTTCATCTGCCTTTATTAGTGGATTGAGCTGTAGTCAGCCTCTTCACCCCCCTCCGTCCAACGCTGATTCTCCCTCACTTGTCTCAGCTGTATTGCTTTTTTCTCTCTCCGTTTCACTTTTCCAGGGTCTCTTGTATTGCACCGCTGTGATCTGTGAAATGTTCAGGATTGAACGTTAGAGGACACGCTCTTGTACATCATATACAAAGTTGTTAAAGGGATAGTTCACCCAAAAGGTCCATTTTGTCATGTTGTTCCAAACCTGTACTGATATGAATCCTTTCTTCTGTGGAACACAAAAGTAGATATATTGAAGAATGTTGGTACTGTAACGGAACAGTTTCTGTGTCCCATTGACTTCCATTGTATGGACAAAAAATGCAATGAAAGTCAGTGGGAACTGAAATTGTTTCGTTCTTCAAAATATTAATACTCTGTCTTCAGCACAAGATAGAAATGCATACAGGTTGGGAATGACATGAAGGTGAGTACACTGTATGATGGTGATGGGGGGGGGGTTATACACTAGCTCATGCTAAAATTCTTCACTGTGGAGTGTTGTTTTTTTTTCTATACAGTGAAAGTCATTGGGGTCCAATGTTGTTTTAGACCCATTTGCCTTTCATTACATGGTCAAAAACAGTTGCAAACATTCTTAAAAATATATTTTTACATTCTGCAGATAAAAGAAAGTTATACAGTTTGGACACAAGGGTGAGTTGGGTGAACTATCCCTTAAAGTTTGTTACTTTGTATATGACAAACAAATGGAAGCGTGTTAGGATAATGAATGCGAAAGGAATAGTTTATCAAATTTTGGCATCATTTAAAAAGTTGTTCATATTATTTATTTGGAATGACAAGAGGTGAGTAAATGATGACAAAAGTATCATTTTAGAAGGAACTCACACCATAACAATGCTTATTTTTCTAGTTCTACTGTATTTTGACAATTTAAGACATGCAAAACCATGGCAGCCCAGTCTCCTCCAAACGGTCACCCATGTCTGACCCCTCCTCCACCATCTAACCCTCATGTGATCATAGAGCTGCTGACTAACTGTCACCCTGCCTTCTCTTTCCACCCTCCCTGCCTGTCGGACGGCCCAGGAGAGCCCACCCAGCTGCAAGGTTTGTTCCCCCTTATCTCTCTCCATTCTTAGCTAGATTACCTGAATGAATGACCCCCCTCAAGCACACATACATCTCTCACTGCTTGAGTAGAAGGACCGGGGCTATAGTATAGAACAGGGCATGATTGGTCACATAAAGGGGTCATGGCATACTTTTTTTCATTTTTCATTCATTTATTTTCCCTCAGGTCCCCCATAATTTAGTTTTCATGCTCATTTTCCATGCTCTTTTTAACCCTCAGAATTAAACAGACCGTTTTTGCAGCATGTGAAATGAGAAATGGCTTTTACTCAGGAGCCCCGCAACAGTCTTTGCAAAGCCTGAATTACTTTGTGACAGGATTACAACAATAATGTGTTGTTGATTTTCCCCTCATCTTGCTTTTGTTGTTAGTTTTATATCAAGTGGAGTAATAGTATTTTCTTGTTATGCTGATTTAGTTTATACTACGGAATAAAAGTAGCCTTTCTATCCTACTATCTATCCTACCTTCCTTGTTAACACAGAATAGCAGTTGTTTCAGTATAAATGTGGGTGGTTGTGGTGTATTCAGTGAGCTTGGAACAAAATGTTTTTGGAGCTTTGTCAGAGTAAATAAAGCATTTTGAAACTGTCTGTCTGTCTTTATCTAACTATCCATACTTCAAGGCTGTCAAAATTTTTTCACAACTTTAAAAGAGTTTTTCTAGCTTCATAAAATTCATTCTTTGAATTCTTTTCTAAGAATTTCAATTCTGTTTATTTTTATAATTCTTCTAATTTATATAATTATTCTATACATTAAAATTTAAAATGCAATTCTGCATCTTTTTTGTTGCATTATTTTAAATACAGAAACTGAATTGGAATTTAAAAGTAATTTAATTTGGAATATACAGTTCATGAGACTGTCATTTCAGTAGTATAATATGATTTAAATAATAATATAGAATATGGTGTCAAAAGGAGCTTAAAAGGGCATCACCTTACTTATATTATGATGTCATTTGATTTCCATACCCCATTCCCTCTGCCAGTTTACAACACAAACACACACACGCTCCCACACACATTGTCATAGTGGTTATTTGTGCATGGGGCTGGGCCAAGGGCATGAACACACATACACCTGAATGAGTCTGCTCTCCTGAGAGTATCGCTAATGTCACCGTTGATTCTTAGTTATTCATCCCAGTGATTCTAAAGCCTGGAGCGGGAGTCGCACATGTGTTGTCAAGGCAACGCCACATAGATGCTTGCCGTTTGACCCCAGGGTGTTCTCTGTGATGTCATAATAGTCTTCTTGTCTCAACTGTGGGTGCGCTATTCCATATTTGAATCTTTGTCTTGTCACATCAAAGCTGTTATTTGTTGAAATTCTGTTTTCATGTAACCAAGCAGTAACACAAGTCAGATTATTTCTTTAGTGCAGAGTGAAGGATTGTGGGATTGATTGTTGTCTCTTTGTGATAAAGTTGACCTGTGCTTATTTTTTTTAACAGAAAGTGATGGCAAAGAGCAGTGCAGGCTTTTTATTTTGCTGGAGCTGATGCCCAGCTCATGCTGTAGAGACAGCCGCACACTTACACAAACACTCACACACACACATATGCATGGAGGCTGGCTACTAAAGGAGACCTGGCGCGGTCTCTCTGTGTCAGCGCAGACTTAATGAGGCAGCACACAAGAAGCTTTAGGAGTCAATGGATGTAGATAATGTGGATGAGGGTTCACTTCACTGAGCGCCTGTACACGAGCAAGCCAGTGTCTAGCCTAGGGCCACACTGTGTGTGTGTGTGTGTGTGTGTGTAGCCATATTCCAGCCCCCTCCATTCTGTAGTCATGAGAGCAAAAGAAATCATCATTCCTTCACATTGCATGTCACTCCCTGTTATCCAGGCCCTGATGTCTCTATTGTGTGCGCCGAGCCGATGTTAGGTTGAGTGGCTTTGGTGAGAGCAGTTATTCCTTAGTGTTCTGATGTTTTAAAAGGGTTGGGTTGGTTTTTATGGCTTGTTAATGGTGTGGCGTTCTCTGCTGCAGCCCATGTGGCAAGTACGTGAGCATGGGAACAGATGACAGCCCCTCATGCACATCATAGACCACCTGGAGCTAGTCAGCCGGAACCTCATAGGAGCCGGGCAATGTTTGAGGGGGATGATGGAAGGTGCGCTGCTAGAGGTGAATAGAGAGAGGGAGAGAGAAAGATTGAGGGAGTTAAGCTTGACCAAATCAATGCAACACACGTGCACAGTTAAATACATGCAGATCTGCATATGTTTAAGTTTTACTACTCAGGTGTCCTGAATACATGATTTTGATTGGTCATTCTGCACTCAAATATTTTTGTGTAATGGCTGCTAAACTAAATAGTTGCCCCTGGTAACCGATTTCTTTCATAGCTGTACTAGTTTTATGGTATCAGTCTGTGGTCTCATTCCTCTCACCTAATAAAATAATATAAAATCAGTATTTTATGTTTTATGTATTAGTTTGGTAAGCTTCATATCAGGGTCCTGATGACCCTGTTGGCGGCAGCCGTCTGACTGTAAATCATGTTTTACTTAGAGCACATCACTGCATAACCTGTAAACACTGCTGTTCAAAAGTGTGGGGTCGGTGAGATTTTTAAAAATGTTTTTGAAAGTATTTTACGCTCACCAAGGTTGCTTTTATTTGTTTAAAATTACAGAAATAAATGGCTAAATTGTGAAACATTATTACAACTCAAAATAATTAATAAAGAATGTAAAATATAATTTATTTCAACAGCCATTAATCCAGTCTTCAGAATCATTAAAAAAAAAAAAATCATTCAAATAAGCTGATTTGGTCCTAAAGAACCATTTTTATTTTTATTGAAAACGATTGTGCTTACTAGTATTTTTGTCAAAACATTTTTTCAGTATTATTTGATGAAAAGAAAGTTCAAAAGAACAGCATTAATTTGACAATAAAAATCTTTTGTATTATAAATGTTGTTACTGTATTTTTTATCAATTTAATTTATACTTGCTGCTGAGAAGGAATTTCTTAAAGATACGTAAAATATATATATACAAATACATATATATATACACACACACACACACACACACACACACACACACACACACACACACAACACACACACACACACACATATATATATATATATATATATATATATATACTGTATATAGTATATATACAAACATACATACACTGATAATCCATATATACTGTAGCTAATTTTCTATGCATTTTTTCTAAATTAATCATAAAACATTCAAAATCATAATCAGTTGCTTTAAAAGGCAAAGATTTGTGTTTTTTTTTGTTTTGTTTTTTTATTACATTCAGCAGTGTTATGATTATGATTTATAGTGTTGAATATGTAATTTATAGTGTTATGTTAATTTAAAGACAAGGTAAATAACCAGTATGATACTTCTATGTAATGCATTTTTATTGTGCTATATGCAGCTCTGTGTATGAATTGACATTCAAGCTCAAACATGCTGTGGTGGCACAAGACCCCTAAATTTCTCCATGACCAAACACCACCTATTTCATTCATTTACTGTCTCTCTCTCTCCCTTTCTCCCTCCTTCGAATAGCCCCCACAGAGAATGTCATGTTGAAAAGGGAGTGAGGCAGCAATGTTTTGCCGAAATGTTTGTTTGCAAGGCTGAGTGATGTCTGATCCCCCTGAGAGCTCATTTTGCCACGTTTGCGCTTGATTTGCTTCTTATGCTGTTTTATTAAAGGTAATTACAAGCTGTTTGGAGATCTATAAGAGAACTGCTCAGGGGGAGCCTCCTCCAAAAGGTGTGGGAACAGAATGGAAAATGAGGTACACTTGCGTGCGACGTGGCGTAATCACATGGGTAGGGGTTGCAGGTGTGCTAAGAAAAAAGACTGCAGAGGAAAGTGTCTTTAGTTGATCAGGTTTACAGATATGTCATGATCTCTGACACAGGAAGCGCTAGATCTGAATGAATCTTTGACATGCTGGTATGTTAGCAGCATGTGTGTACATCTTTCTCCGGTAAATCTGGTAGAGGTGCAGCTGCCCCGTTTCCCCCCCTTTCCCTCTCCGCCGTCCCAGATCCGTCCAGGTGTGTCTCAGCCAGCTGCCGTGGAGGGGAAGGAGCGGCGATATCAGGAGCTCGTCAGCCTCCCAACCCTCCCTTCTCCGTGCCGTGCGGTAATTGTTAAAAAGACAAACAAGCTGCCTGCCTATCTGTGCATAATGAAAGGGGGCCAGCCGCAATTTGCTCCTCACTTAATTCGTTAAGTATTCTGAATTTATTTTCTCGAGTGACAGTGGCATCTGTCGTAGCTGGCGAAGAGGACTTACGTGCACATGACGTTACACAGTGGATGCGTGATGAGGGCGAGAAAATGTGATGAGGATGGAGTGTTTAAAAGGTTGGTTCACCCAAATATAAAAATTTTGTAGGGATTTATTTATAATATTCTTTCTTCTCTTTTTAATAATGTTCTGGATGTTCTTTTCCATGCAATTACAATGAATGGACTGAATCTTTAAAATTTCAAAAAGGACACAGAAATGTTCTAAAAGTGTTCCATATGACTCAGTCTTCTGAAGACTTATGATAACTTTGTGTGAGGAACAGAATGGATCTGTGACATTATTGTTAGATTTCCTTCATGAGAATTCCTAAGAGAATTAGTAATGTCCAATTTGTTAATGAATCATTCAATGAATCACTTGCTACAGTCAATGATTCATTCATGAAGCAGACTTTTTTGGTTCTAAAACTTATATTTTGGTCTTTCCTTCTTAAAAAGCTTATCATATGGCTTCAGAGAAGACATGAAATGTGGGTGGTGCATGGGTCATTTAGACTATTGTAATGATGCTTTTGCTGCCTTTTCGAAGCCTGAAGTTTCCATTCATAGTAATTGCATGGAAAAGAGCGGCTAGAAAAAAGAAAATCAAGGAGCTTTTGAACAACAGGAGGGTGAGTAAATCATTTAAAAATGAAGAGTTCTCATTTTTGAGAGTGGTGGGGGTAAGGTATAGATCTTGTAAGAACCCAAGATGATGTCAGAAAAGCAGAGCGGTGCAGGTGATACAACAGTGCCAGGTAAACTCTGCAAATAAAGCCCCCTAAATACTGCTTGATAATTAACATCTGCTGTCTTGTGTGATCTTGCCTCTGCACATCAGCTCAGTGTGTGAGTATATACTGTGTGTGTGTGTGGGAGGAAGGAATAAGCGGATGTCACAGCTCATCAGTGCTCTATGTGAGATGCGCAGGAATCAGGGGAAGGCACGCTCTCGATGGAAGGGTGGGGGCGGAGGTCCCAGAGAGACGGGTGGAGGCCCCTCAGAGTGTGTGCGTGCACTAGAGCCCATGTGTGGGAGGAGGGGCCACCTGGGGTCGGACTCTTCAAGGCCGCTCTCTGAGGACTGGTGAGAGGTGCCTGTATGACAGGACTCCTGGCTTTGATCCTGAATAGGAGTCAGAGTGGGAGAGGAGAGGGAAGGCAGGAAGGATGAATCCAGAAGGGAATTCAGAGGTGTGACTTGTAATAAAAAACAGAAGGTGTGGTACACGGTAGATCTAAGATAGGCCTTTCCCCTGTTAGGTTTCTTTTAGGATTCACTATAAATCTTCACTTTTTACCCTGTGGGTATGCCTCTAACATTCCTCTGCTGTTTGCGTTCTCTTTGTTTTGTTGTATATATAACTCTGTGTTCAGATGCTTTCTGTGTTTATAAATGTTTCTTGCTTTGAGTTACATCTGGTTTGTTTAGAGCATTCATTTCATTAACTAGTGGTATATTGTTTCATAAGTTTTAAACTTGAAATTTCAACTTTTCACCATGTTTGTTTGGAATACAGAGTGTGATATCAAATCATTGATTTAAATAAGGAAAGTTGTTTTATTACCTTTTAAGAGATAAAACTTGGGATTCACAATTAGTGTTATCATATCAGCTATTTGAGATTTTAAAAGTCCACACGTGGTCAGAATTGTTGGTACCTGTGGTAAATATGAACAAAGAAGGCTGTGAAAGTAAATCTGCATTGTTAATCCTTTTGATCTTTTAATAAAAAAAATCACAAAAATCGAACCTTTCATTGAAGAATAAGAATTTAAAATGGGGGGAAATATCATTATGTGGGAAATATAGGCCCACGACATTAAAGATACAGCAGTATATTTCATTGTTTACATGGTGCACTTTTTATCCCTGTGTGCACAAAATCCATCTTGAGTGTTTGCAGCTAAAAAGCTAATTTTTTAGTTACATCTGATTATAGAAGCCAGTCCCGTTTGAAATGTTTTTTGGTGAAAGCATTTTGTTTTCTTGATTTTTTTTTTTTTTTTTTTTTTTTTAATTCTTGAAAACATGTGGTGGTGTATGTGGTGGTTTGATATATTTTTTAGAGGTTTTCTGACCCTGAGACTTAACTATTTTCTTCAATTCTCCAGCTGTGGTCCTGGGAGAGTCTTTAGCCACTCAAACTCTCCTCCTCACCATGTATTAGGATGATATAGACACATGTCTTCTTCCAGGCAGATTTGTAACATTTTCTGTTGATTGGAAATTCTTAATCATTGCCCTGATGCTGGAAATGGGGATTTTCACTTTTTCACTTCACTAGCTCTTTTTCTTAAAGTCACTTTTCTAATTTGTGAGGCTCAATTATCTTTTGCTGTGCATCAGAAATATATTTCTTTGGTTTTTCTCATTGTGATGGATGATTAAGGGAATTTGGCCTTTTGTTTTCCTTCCTATTTATATTCCTGTGAAACAGGAAGCCATGGTTGGATAATTTCATGTTCATAATCACTCAATTTTGGAGTGTGCTCAAAATTGTAAATATGAATAGTAATATACTTCACAGATATTTTACCTCATAAGAGTTTCTAGGGTTACCAATAAATTGTGTCCAATGTGTATTTGAAAAAAACATTTATTTCATAATGAAAATTTTCCCCCATTTCCAATTGTTTTAGTTCAATGAAAGGTTAGATTTTTGTGATTTTATTTTTTAAAAGGGGTCATATGATGCGATTTCAATTTTTCCTTTTCTCTTTAGAGTGTTACCAAGCTCTTGGTTGCAAAGACTAAAGGGGATCTCAAATCCAAAGAGATATTCTTTATAAAAGTTAAGACTTGTCCACGCCCTACTAAAACGCCTTGTTTAAACACGCCCCACATGTTTACAATCACGATGTAGGAGGATTTGCATAATGCCTCCCACAAAATGTTCACGAAAAGAAAGAAAGCGTAACTTTTATTCTTGCTGTTGCCGCCGGCACCCATGTCGTGGAGACGCTGTGTGTTTCGTTGTGAATGCGAAAACTACTTTGTTTGGCCCTTCCAAAAGAGGAGACACAAACTAGAAATCAGTGGTTAAGCTGTATTTACAACACTGTTCCAGAACAGTTCAAGCCAAATATTTAGATGTGTGCAGCGCATTTTGCGGAGGACAAGGACCGTTTCATGTGAGAGTAGTCTACAATGCCGGTTGCCTGTTTTCTTTAAAGTGAGGCAATAACAACTTTGCGAGGACAGTCTGGCGCTTCTGACACACACTCTGTAAGTACCTTTTTCATATGTAAAGGATTTGCCACTGATGATTCAAACGCGAGTTTTGAGCAGTGTAGAGTAACTGTTAGAGCTTGTTGTTGTTGTTTCTCTGATCACAAATGCAGACATGGTTTTATGTTTACGCAGTGCGATACGCAATGCAACGCGTAAAAATACAGTATATGTCATTATAATCAGTAATTATGTGCCCACTGGATGCAACAAATGCCTCGTTTGTAATGGGTTTTATTGGTTTTGTCTCATTGTGTTGGGACACATGGCATTACAGTGTTAAGGGGTGTAACGTTTCCGTCACACGCTTGAGGCATTCGGCCAATCACAAGGCACTGGATAGCTGGCCAATCAGAGCACACCTCGCTTTTCAGAATGATAAGCTTTGTAAAAATTGACGTGTTTCAGAAAGGCGGGACATAGCGGAGAAACAATAATGTACAGTATGTGGAAATAATGTTTTTTTGAAACCTTAAACCACATAAAACACATTGCATTACACCAAATACACGAAATAATGTTCTATTTAGCAACATCATATGACCCCTTTAAATAATGTTCTATTTAGCAACATCATATGACCCCTTTAAACACAAGACTGGACCTTTCAGAAAACTACCAAGAGTACCAACAATTACTATATAACATTACACAATACATATATTACATAAACAAAACATACATGTACACAACATATTGAAAAAAGTAAAAATATTCTATATGTATATTTTATTGTACATAATGTACATATTGTACATACTATTAAATTTGTAATATTAAACTGGCTCAGTTTTATCATGCTGTGTCCTCACTGGCTATTCAGCATCACCAACATATTCAGATATTTCACCTTGAACTTGTAGAACAGTTTCAGTTGGAATGAAGAGATTAAGAGAATGAGTGAGGGTAGAAGAAGATTATTGGGTATCATAAAGATCGAAGGATGCGATGGACGGGTGAAATGGGGAGGGATCCGTGGGACAGAGGAGGAATGGGGGAGATTTGGCAAGGAACAAGGGATGAGATGAGAGGAATGCCAATGATCAGTGCTTTTCCCTCCCTACTCAGTACAGAGATGTTGCAGGAGGAATAGATATAGAGGGAGGGGAGAAAGAGAGAGAGAGATGAACTGACCGGGGTGCTGATGAGGGAAGGTTGACCTTCGGAAGTGAGTGAGAGCGAGCGAGGAGGATGAGGCTGGCGACAGGGGCTCTCCTGGGTTTTTTGGCAGGAGCCTCTCAGGTCTGCGCGGTGAGCAGCTGGACTTCATTAGGCGCTGGTGTTAATTACTGGGTCCAGACTGCAGCCGCACACGCCTAGCCGCCCGCCACGCACGCACAAAACACTCACCGTAATTCAGCCCAGGGGTCACCTTGAAATTGATCAGTTACCATCAGAGAGAGGAAGACGACAGCGAGTAGAATGAATGGAACGAGTGACAACAAACTATTTGGTCTGTTTTTAAAACCTAGTAAGGCAAAATTCCCAACATGAAGACTCTAATAAACGCTATGCATCTGCAGGTGGATGCAATACCATAATGGAATTTGATAAACTTAGTGGAAAAAATGAACCCAAGATGAGGATGAGCCAAATAGAAACATGACTTTTAAAAATACCTGGGATTTCATTCAGTACTGAAAAATTATAGATACAAATTGTGTAATGTATTATGTTTGTTGGTCTGGTACCTTGGTGACGCACTTAGGAGAAACTTTATTGAAAGTTGTTGGAAGTCTCTTGGAGAAGCTCTATTTTGTGTGGAAATACTGTATGTTGATGCCAATGTAGAGTGTTCAAAAATCTTTTTTTGTTTTTTCCGAATTGTCTATACTGTTCCACTAAATAGATTTACATTTGATAGGTGTGTGTTAGATAAAATATGTAGAACGTTCTACAGCTCTGCAGAAAATGCCAGGAAACAGGTTCTGTGCCTGCTTGAGGTTCTGTGATGGTTAGGTTGCTATCTTGGAAAGTTAGGCATCGAGGGGCAGCTCACTAGGTTCTGAAACAGAGTTTGTGTCTTCTAAAAGAGCTGTGAAATAAAAACAGCTGTTTCTTAGATAGTGACACAGAAAATGGTGAGTGTTAAATGCTACAGCTGTAGCAGACACAGCGGGAAACGTCAGGATGCCGGGCGGGTGTGGGGGTGAAGTTGCAGTCAAAGGCAGTGATCGCTACGGAAAGGGCTTGGTTTCCTGTGACAACTGGCCTGCAAGGTTAACCGCCCTGCGCGGCGGGATGGGGGGGGGGGACTCAGCTGACCAAACCTGGAAAAAGGACCGTTCAGGACTTAAATGTGTGGGAGAGAAAGCTGGCAGAAAGCACAACATTTGAAGATTATTTATTTTCCGTCCCACTGCTGTGGGACCTCTTCACACTTATGATAACTCTGTCATACAACACATACACACAGTTATTACAATTTACTTTAAGTTATTCTTTGTAGTGAAGCTCACGGTCCTACCTTGGCGACACTATGGTAATTTACACAGTACAAGAGGACAAAAGAGAAGGGACAAAATGGAAGTCGAAGAGGTACGAGAGAGAGCGAGGATATAATAGCGGGCCTGACACGTATGTGGTCCCTGCGTACCAGAGGCGTACAATTAGAGCACATTTTTTTTATTCAACATCCTCACAAAAACAAAAGTCTACCACTCTCTCCGCACTCAATAATACGAAGGTATGATTTACAATCTCCTTCTTGAATTCTCAACCATGTCAGTTTTTCAGGAATGTTTTTGGGGCCTCCTCCCTGAAGAAGGAAAATCAATGCATTCTGATTTGGTAATTTCCCATGGTGCCATGCTCTGTGCGCTCCCTACACTGAGGAGGATGGTGACACATATCCGGGTTCATGGCGACGTGAACCTTCCCCCCTCCCTTTCCATCTTTCTCTGTTTTCACCCTGCTTTGTTTGTTCTTGTTTTCTCTCTCTCTCTATACTCTCCTCTCGCCGTCTCTGGGTGTTGCGACAGCACACGCGAGCTTAGAAATGTTGTTGGAATTTCGCGGTGCCCTTCCCGGTGCTCTGGTATGTTGAAAAACACTCATTTGTGACGGTGCCAAAGCTGCAATGGCGGATGGCGGGGTCCGTGCCGAATCCCACCGCCGCTCCCCCCGCGCTCGTTATTTGCCGTGCTCGGCGCCGCCTCGCACTCCCCCCTCCCCTACATCTTCTGCCAAACTCAGCTGCGAGGGAGAACGGCAGATTTAATTATCCCGCCGGGCCTCAGACGCCTCCATTGCCGTCCCACAACTGGGAGGCTTCAGTAGAGACCCGCCCAAGAATGCCCCTGTGTGTGTTATGTGTGTGCAAGAGAATGTGTTACGTTTATTTGAAGATATTTGGCCACCCACACGTCCCTTGGTGTGTTTGCGTGTTGGTGTATGCCATGCAAAAGTGTGTTGTAGCGAAGCGTGGATAGGTGCTCCGAGAGTTTTATGTCCATGGCTTGCAGCGTGAGTGTTTACTTTGCTGGCCGTTTGCATGCGTGTTTGCGAGTTTTGTCTTGGTCTGTGCTAATAATTCTGGTGAGTGTACGCCATTAATGATGTGTGTGGCGTGTGTTTGGGTTGAGTGCGAGGAGCTGATGAGTCGGGCTCAGAGGTAATTTGACGACTAGACAGCTACAGACCCCTGTGCCAACCCCCCCCCCCCCCCCCACCCCCCCCAGCCCCCTTCACCGCCCCCGTCACCAGCTGAGGCAGTTCCCTGAAGAATGGGCAGGGGTTTAAACAGGGCCTAGATTTCCACCCTACTTTCAACAAACACACACATTGGCCACAAAATGACACACACTTATATTACTGTCAATAGACACGCACACTTCAAAATGTCATGTTAATATGAGGGACACTGTGGCCTCTCCTAAAGGCACCTGTCCATTGTGTGGCATCTATCTGAGGGGGACTTAGTTGTGTCTTGTGTTGAGAGTTTGCTTGTAGGCTAAAGTGTGGATATTAAGTAAACACCAATATGTCCAGTGTTGTGAATTAAAAAGTCAGTTAAGCATAATATAAAGCAAAAGGTTTAAATTTCATGTTCATTTGGTTTTTTTTAAGAGCTTTCCGGAAATATCACAACGTTTTTGATTTCTGCTCTTAGTTTTTTTCATTAAAACACCATTTTAAGACTAGAATCTTATATGCCTTTGTCATTTTTTATAGACTGTAGTATCTCTGTCTCGTCCATCCACAGTCTATTCACTGACTGGACTGATGCACTCCTGTATAGGCTTGAATCACAAGTTGCCTGTCTTCATGTAACTGCCCCATGAGTCAAGTCAGGGTTTTTTTACCCAGTGTGTTTTGGAAATTAAGTAGTTTAAAAATTATGTACCAAATTTTAACAGAATTAAGTGGTCAATTACGTATTATATTATTATTATTATTGTAATTATTTTATAAAAATATGTTATTATTTTTATAATTATAATTATTATTTATATTTATGTATATAATTCTAAATATGTATTTTTTTTTAAATAAATACTTTCCTGCAGCTTGGGTGTATTGTGAAAAAAAAAAAAAAAAATACATTTACCATTGTTACAAAATATTTCTTATATCAAATAAATTTCAGGTTTTTTTTAGCCTTCTTATTCATTAATCAATCCTCAAAAAAAAATTTGTATCATGATTTCCAACAAAAATATAAAGTAGTCACACAACCATTTTGCAACATTTGATAATAAGAAAATGTTTCATGTGGGGCACCAGAACAGCATAGTATAGAATGGATTTCTGAAGGTAAATGTAGGCGTGTTTTCCGTTACAGATTTGCTCAAAACTCTGGCGATATTTTATATATGTCGATAAAAAAGTATTGGCAAAAATGACGCCATTTAACCAATGCGAATTTACCAATGTTATGTGACTAAAACGTAACCTTTTTGCCTCTTGTTATAAGTCATGGGCAATGGATTTTTGGTGGGATTTTGATGGATTTTAGGGCTATATTTATTCAAAAAGGAAGCGGTAGTTGCGTTTATCTTTTACAGAAAAGCCCCGCAACACAGAAAAAAGCTGCTTCAGAAACTGTGTGTTGGCGTGGGGCTGGGGAATAAACAATAACAGCATTGAACTAGAGGTGGGCCGTAAAAAAGAAAATGTCAGCTCCAAGGTGGCTGTATTACAGAGCCCACACTGATAAAAGGAACTGCAAGGGGGACGTTGTGGCCAGAAAAAAGCCCCAATTGCTAAATAAAAAAAGCAGCTTACTTGGAAGGGAAAAAGGGCCCTTATACCGTGTGGCAGGGGTCAATTTGTTTTTAACTAATAAGGGGCATATTGGACAGAGGAAAGCTTTAATGAGATTTAATGTAAAGTTTATAGTAGGCTATTAGTACATTGAAGAATTAGCATGACTTTTACATTGTTTACCCACTATGTGACCCTGTAGATGAGGAGGAAACACCAAAAAAAAAAAAAAAAATTTGTTTCACAGTTTTGGTTTGAAACTTATTCCTTTTTCGCATTGCCTGTATTAAACCCACCTCATGCGATAAGCGTTAAAAAACGTTTTTTGAGATATTTAAACCAGGGGCGATATTTTTGCGGCGAAATTGACGGGGCCCAAATTATATGGTATTTTTAATTCCTACAGTTTGAAGCGTAATGGGGAAAAAAAAGTGCGGGGCCTCGTGACACTGAAAGACTGGATTAATGGGGCAGCTGAAAACAGTCTACTTTTCTTGCCATCACAGAAATTTTAAATTACATTTTTAAAATAATTATAAAATAGAAACAAGTTTTTATTCACAATATTTGTCCAAATAAATGCAGCCTGTGATGGGGCATAAGTGACTTTCTTTCAAAAACAATAAAATGGTATAGACGTACTCAGTACAACAGTAGTTCTCAAAACCTATATATAAAAGATATTTAGTGTGCGGGGCACACGGAGAGATATAATCGTGATTGCACCTTGCAATAAATCGCAATTAACGTACGTTGCCCAGGGGCACTATAAATAAATAGATATTATATTTTGATCTGTTTTATTGTCGGTTTAAAAATCTATTTGAGATAAAGAGGACAAAAAGACTTGTGTGGAGTCGGCTTTTTTTACATTGTTTGCGATGTTAGGGCTACCACAAACTGAGTGGTATGGGATATTTGGCCAGGAAATAAAGGCTGCAAAGGCGGAACCAGACTAAGGGGGACTGAAATGACCTGTGATTTTGAGTCCTTGAGCTGAAGTTATACTGAAAAATTGCCTAAGCTTAGAATTCAGAGGATTTGTTGTAAGACTTTGTTTTTTTTCCCGTACTCTCATTTAGTCTCTCTTCTTTTCAATTCTTCATGTTTCTTTTCTTATGTCTCTTCTCAACCTGCGCCTCTACTTTTTCTGTCTAAAGAGTCTAGGGAAGACTTTAATTGTTAATGAATGTTTTTGGTTCTCTTTTTATCTCTGTCACACATTGATGTTGTAATTTGTAGGTTTGTAGGGTGTGGGAAAGGGGGGAGGGGTATTTATTACTGTCCGCTGTTCTCAAAATCAGGCTCACTGACTGCGCTGGTCGGTACGACCCGGGGTTGGGGGGGGGCCGCCTTTAGCGACATGTGATGTGGAGCAGGGCTGTGGCATCACCCTTGGCCGCTCACTACTATGTTGGCTCTGGGCCATAGGGGGGACTCTCCGCAAGCTCCTTTTCTGGCACTTCGTTATTTTAAAGAAATCACATTTTACCAGTCATTTAAAGCATAATTGTGGGCACCAAGTCTTTTGGCAAATCAATTGATGTTTGTGTTCCTATTATTATATTTTCACCTCCTGTATTGCCATTTATGGGTATAGGCCAGGGAATAGTTTTCATCCTGCAAAACACTGGAGAACTATCTACTTGAGGAAGAGATGAGCTTCAGGGATTTTCCATTTGAAAAAACTCGGCAGGGACGTCAGACCCCCCACCATTGGAGGAAAAACCACAAGACCCTTCCTCTGGCATGTTACCCTCCCACCCCAAAGGAAAAAAAAAGCCCAGAACTTCTGCAGTTTTCCAGGCCGAGAAAGAAAGCAAACATTTTCCCTTCTCCCTGATTTCCTGGGCCAGTGGGATGCTTCTAGCCAGCAGTTACACGCCAGTGTTTACCGGCCAAGGTGGGACAGAGAGGGGAAGTTAAGGCATTGAAAGGATACTTGATACGTCTCAAGGCCCTCACTTTTATGCATTGGCACCCGACTTAAACTATTTTGAACTGTTTTGAACTAGGATCTCAGGGGTGTTTAGGAACAAGACAGGCATGTTTTCCCACTCTTGTGTGCGCATGAGCCTTTGGACGTTGTGGGGGAATCTAGAGGTCAAAAGGGTAAACACTGTGCGTGACTCGTTGCCCATTTTTCTGCAGGCGTTAATTTGTGCTGGGGCTGCGGGCACCTTATTTGACAGTGTTTCTTGGCTCTCCATACTTGTTGGCACATTTGTCTCACTCAGCACCCTCAGCCCCCTCGCTTTCCTTTCTGTCACAGTTAAATCCCCTTTAAAAAACCAAAAACTGGGAGGGGGAAGTGACGGGAGGTGAATGGTTAGGAGATGGATGAAGAGGGAGGGAGGGGGTAAGCTGTTGAAGGTTGGGGCTTTCTGCGTAAGTGTTTTCAGTCATATATTAAGAAGGGACCGGCTTGGGAAAAGCTTTCGCTTTCCCCGAACCCAAACTTGGAAAAACATGAAGTGCTCTTTCCAATTCGATAGTTTCCCCAACCAGCAAATATTTGGTATTCAATTGGGCCATGTCCTTCTCCCATTTAACCACACGATGAGGGGGGCCGGAGGGTCAGCCCTGGGCTACTGAATAATTTATTTTCCCTGGACGTGGGCGGCCCGGCCCCTATCTCCTTACGTCCCGTATTACCTTCGTAACCTGGCTCCAGTTCCAAAAAAACCTACTTGAAAGCTTTTTGCCGCCCGTAAAGTGCACCCAAGCATGTTTTTTAGAACAAAACGCATTTATAGCGCTGGAAGTCTGTTTCCAAAAGGTTAGGGCAGGGGTAATTATGCTGCTCCTAAAGATATAATGATATAATTGCTTTGGCTGCTATAAAAAATTCATAAGGGCACAACTGCACTTGAGGAGGGGGGAACAAGCTTTCACACTAGATAATCCACGCGGGAATGCGATTGGCACACGTGCCGGGGGGGACCAACTACGCTTAGTTAAAAAAAAAAAAAAGACGGAGGCAAAGAGAACATTTGTTGAATATAAGATATATTAAACCTCAAAATATCTATTTTATCCTCAAAAAATTATTATTTCACGGGAAATTTTTTTAAAAATTCAAAAAGGCCTTTTTTTAAAACTCTCAGTTGTTCTGTTGTCCTTAGTTTGGCATGGTTTTGTTAAGGCAGGATAGGGGAAATTGCAATTTGAATGTTTAAAGTACTTGAAATATTCTAATTAGCTAAATAATTTATTTTTAAAATTATTGAATGTAAGGAAGTAGTTTTTTATTACTGTTGAGAGGAGTTTGACCATAACAAACAATTTTGGTCAAGAACTTTGAATATCTAAAAAACTTTCCGAATGGATGGGGTGGGGTGAATGGGCTAGTATTTATGTTTGAGAGTATATGTTTTTTAGTTATTGCTAAAAAAGCGGGGACACACGTGTAGAGCATATAGGAGCATCTCCACTTATTTTTTTTTTTTTTCACTTATGAGGTTTATTGCATTTCAGGGTAAAAAAGTTTCTTAAATAGGCAGCTGGCTTGCGAAGGGGACCAAAAAACAAGGGCAGGTTCAGTAGGTGTTTTGTAACAGAGCGCCCACAAAAAAACTTAGCTCCTCCTATAAGCTTCATTACCATGCGCGCGCCTCATTTTCACCTATGTTTTTTCCTAGGCCTGTCACCTTTCTCTTTTCCCATTGACACAATCAAATCTTTCACCTCTCGTTTATCATTCTTGGCTCAGTCATTCCATATTTTGTAGTTTTTCCTCCAGCAGCCCCACTTCTCTTTTTAAGTAGGCTTTGCATACATTCCCACACCCCAATCGCTTGGCACCATTGAGCAGCCCCCAGGTTCCCCGCCTGGCGGGGGCTCCCCCCACCACCCCCACCCCCACACCCCCAACCTAGTTTTGTTGGGGCCTAGGGGGACTCCACAGGGCAGTATGTATGTGGTTTATGGGGCCGGTGAAGGGTCAGGGGGTCTTATGGGCAGGGGGGTCCCTCCCATAAGAGAACGGAGGGGGATGAACAATAATCCAAGCGTCTTTGGCGGCAATCTTGCCGTTGTGATCTTTCTCCGGGGCGAAAAAGGGGGCTCGGAAGAGGCACAAAAAAAACAAAAACTAATTGTTAACGGGGGGGGACCCACTTTAACTCCCACTCACCGGGGGGGGAAAACCGCATCTTCCTCTCGCTAAGTATGGCCCCCGGGGCATAGGGCCCAAAATAGAGATGGGGTATCCATATGGGGGAGGTGAGGAAGGCACCATCTGATAAGTGGGTAAGAGATACAAACATAGCGGATTCCCTCCATGAAAGCGGGAAAAGATAATAGGTAGGGCTGGGGACGGACGGCTAAATGGAGTTTCGGGCATCCTTCTCAGGAGCAGGGGGGACCCATCAGGGCCCTAATCCCCTTCGCTTCTCCCTGGAATTTTCAAAAATGGCGGGCCGAGGGGGAGAAAGGCCTGAGGGAAGGACCGGTTTTCCCGTTGCCATCTTCCGTATTCTGTGTCGTGACCCACCTTCCCGCCCCTCAAACCCGCTCCTCAGCCCTTATCCTAAATCATCGCGAAGGTATTAAAAATGTTAAGCCTTTTGAAAAACAAAAACCAGGGGCCAATTTCATTTGGCTAACACCCATTAATAAATCAAAATTTTTATTGCCGGACAGTCCTATTTAGTTGAGTTCAAATGTGTTGTCTGGATTACGATATGGGACGGGGTCCACGGTAATTTTGGTGCCTCTTGTCTTCGGACTTTTTGCGGGAGGTCCCCCACCATTTCCCTCATGGGCCCTCATTTCAGAGCTACGGCACACGGGGGGAGTTTTTTTTTTTTTTTTTGAGGAAAATAAATCAGGGCCTAATGCTGGATTTTAATCCACTGAAAAACAATTATAAAAACAAGGAAAGACCCTAAACGCCCTCTTCCCTTCCTTTCCTCTACTTTTAGCTACCTGCCAGCTTCCTCACCACCGCACCACGGCAAACCCACCGGTGCCAAACTGGGGGGGGGACCGGCCAGAGGCGAAGCGGGTGGCCCCGGGCTCGCGCCCCGCCCCCCCACCCACCTCCTGTGTAGGCGCCCACAGGGCAGCCGTAAGGGATTCACCTTTAGGGAACATTCCCAGGAACGAGTCCTGTTGGGCCCCCGCACCACCCGCGGTTAATTTTCTGGTATTTGCCAATCCTTAGGTATAAAAAAAGGCATGGCATATTAACAGTTACGTTTCTTTTGGGGGGCCAAAGTCAACTAAATAGTTGCAGGCACAAAAACCTGTTCAGATTGGCTGCCTTTTCATATTCTTGAACGTCATTTGCGACGTTACCTGATGTACATACTTCATGTGCAGCAAAATTATGCGACAACTGCATCCTTCATGGTGGGTTCTTCTTGGTGATTTGTTTTGCAGTCTTAGCTGGTCTTATGTTCATTATCTCTTTTTAGTATGCAACACACACTCCCCCGAAGCAAAAACAGACCAACCCCCTGTAATCACCCTAGAGAACTCGCGGTGGTAAGCTAGTACTTTTCTGTGACAATGCTTACTCCAACAATTAGTTCGCATAGTCACACACTTCTCAAACACAAACAGCCTCCTGCAGTTGTTGTACCGCGCGCTAACATCCCAACCCTACACCATCACACCTCAATCCTCGGGACACACACACTCGGCCTTCCATGGGTAGCGTAGTTCTATAAACATAGTATTCGAAAGTGTC
This sequence comes from Cyprinus carpio, assembly GCF_018340385.1. Classification (NCBI taxonomy): domain Eukaryota; kingdom Metazoa; phylum Chordata; class Actinopteri; order Cypriniformes; family Cyprinidae; genus Cyprinus; species Cyprinus carpio. The sequence goes on along the minus strand of NC_056589.1, from coordinate 1,320,457 downwards.
TGTGTGGCTTCCAGTCTCCGCCTTCCCAGACGCCACTGTTCTTATTTTAACTCGCATCCTTCACACCTCCGCCGAGGCCGGAGAACACGCTCGCCCCGCTAGACATGACACTGAAGCAGATGTTAAAAGCGCTCCTGCAGTAATTAATCTTGTACCTGTACTATAACTGTTGATTTAAAAAAAAAAAAAAAAAAAATTATATTATTTGTTTTGTTTTGATTATGTTATGGTAACAAAAAATGACCTGACTTGTGTGATGAAATGTTAAAACACTGACAAAACGGTTAATTTTTATTTTTAGACATTAAGTAAATCCAAGCAGCATTTACAGTGGTTCACAGCTCAGCTTGTTTAACCCACATGTTCTGTTTTGTGTCTCAGAGACCCCCAGGGCCATTTTTATAGCTTAAAAATCACACAAATCACATAAACAAAATTTCAGTTATACTCCGTGAAGCATTTTTCATCTATTTGGGGTTTTAGAGACCCCTGATGTAAAGGTAATGCATTTAATTCTCACATAAAGTGGGTGACACTTGTCCAAGTGTTTTTTAGTTATTTTAGTGTAGGTTTGTATTTGCCACTCTGTTATTTTAGAGGTGATTATATCTTTTAGTACGTATTATTATTCATTTTGCATTTGCTTTGAAATATTTTCTTTTCAGTTGTTTGTAAGATTTTTGTTGCTTTTGTGCCGAGTTTCGTTTATAGTCAATTATTGCATACTACTTTTTATTACAGTTTTGAGTAAGTTATTATTGCAGAGTGGAAGAGGCAGTAAACCGCACCTGAGGATGTCAGTGTGGACCTTAGGTTTCGGTAAGATGACAACAGACAGTTTGAAAATGAGGGGACGCTTTTCTGCCTTCATAGTCTCTTTCATTGTCATTCCACAAATGCTCCTTCCTGTACGAAGTATTAAATCCCCCTTTATAAAAAATTTTTTGGTTGTGTTGGGTTTTTGTTGTTAGAACAAAAAAAATTGTTTTTAAAAAAAGAAAGTTTTTTTTTTTTTGTTGTTTTTGGTTTTGACACACAACTTTTTTTGTCATTTTTTTTTTGTTTTTTAAACAAAACAACTTCTGTTTTTTTTTTTTTCTAAGAGCTGGATCATATTTACAGTTAATTTTGTGGTTTTTTTTTACGAGGTTTATTATAAGTTTTTTTTTTTAAAAAAGTCAAATTCACAAAAAAAAAAGCATGAGCCACACGTAATGTGTTGCATATGTACATAGCCTTATTAACCCTTGCCAAAAACACCCCACTCTCTGGCTGGTCAACCACCAACAAACACATAGAGCGAGTCTTTTTGGACAATCATTTTAATGCCACGGATGCCATCTATCGGTTGGAATTTGTTTCTGTGACTTAATGATGAGTTGTCCAAGAGGGTTAGGTGTGCACAGTCATGTGGCCAGAAATTGGTCGTACCAATTTGATGTAGCCGCTGCCAAACAGTGAGAGGATGAAGGGTCCAAAGCTATGCTATGAGTTCATTGATGGCGCAAACACAGGACAAACTCATCGCTAAAGTCACTTTTGTGTCAGGCTTCAAGGGGGTGCCACAGACTGTTTTTACAAGTTTGCCAGGTAGCAAAAAAAAACTAGACCGAGCACTGTGAAATGAACAACTAAAAAAGAGCTTAGGAAGTCCCAAGTGTGCGTTGCTGTTTGTAGTCATATATAAATACGTAAACAACATTTTCTAAGCATGGCTTGATGTCTGTAAACAGTGAGGTTTATACCGTAGCTCGGTGCAAGACTCCTCAGTTTGTATTTTGTTTGTTTTTTGCCAGCAGACATGCAACATTTTTGAACGTTTGTTTAAAAAAATATCACATTTTACTGGAGACTACCTGCGCTTCGAGATTAATTAAAAATCCCATTTCCGGGGTCAGCAAAGAACTTCCTGCACACCTGATCAAACTGTAAGCATTTTATGGGTAAGATCTGTTTTAGAGCGAATCAAAAAGCTTTCTGCGCAAACAGTTACGCCGAGGCCCCCCTAGTACACGACGTGATTAACATGTAACCAAAAGCGTTTCGATAACAACACGAAAAAAGTCGGATGGGGAGTTTTGCATGATAAGGAATAAAAAAAATGATTTTGTTATTTTCTTCAGCAACACCCAAGATAAACCAATTTTAAAAAAGTTGCTAAGGAAGGGAAAAGGGCTAATTTTTTAAAAAATTATATTATTTATGTGTCCTGTACCCCCAACTTTTTTTGTCGCCACAATGTAGTAATTGTTACGTTCCTGGTGTGAGGAACCAATTTTAAAAGAGGAGGGGTGTCAAAATATAATTGCAAAAATGACCCCCAAATGCTGTATTTTACTACTGGTTATAGTTCCCTGCAAGTTTAGCCTTTGTAATTCAGTTTCGTTCCTTTTCCTCTCTCCACACCCACACGTACAGACCCACAGTGTACGCAAAAAACGTATCCTAAATATCACACCCGGGTTGGATTCTCCAACTCCTGTGCGTTAGGTCCCCACAGGACTCATCAAGACTTGTAGCACCAACACATCAAGGTCAAGAGCGGAGAGGATGAAAGAGGAGGTTTCAGCGACATCTGAACCTCACACAACAGGAAGTGTGTGTATGGGTCGTGTGTCTGTGGTCTCACTTGAGCTGCTCGATGTAGAACGTTGCTTTGTTAAAAAAGCCTGATAAAATGATAACAATAAAAAAAGAAAAGTTTTGGTACCAGGGTTATGAAAAGGGGACCTATATCAGTGGTCAAGACCAACCTTTAATGACAACAGTAGGGTTTCTCGTGAGGGTCGATGTGTCTGGAGGATTGGAGGCGTTGACAGGACAGGAGGAACTCTGGATAGAACGCAGAGTAGAAACCTCTTAGAAACGCCAGCTTGTCTGGCTCAAGAAACTTTGTACCCATGGTGGGGTTATTGTGGTAAATTCATGAATATCATTAATTTGTAAGTTTATTCATGAATTCTGAATGCGGAATTGCAATTTTAGAAATAAAGTCATCATCCTGAGTGAATACACCCATGTGACCCACTCTTACACATGCTTCCCCCATACCCACACATACGTTTATTACAAGAAACGACAAGCCGCTGTTACACACATACCTAACCTTTGCAAGAGGGGAACGATTCAATTTTGAATTACAAACGTGCTGTCTATGCCACAAAGCTGGAATGTATTATGCTTACAAAAAAAAGAGTAAGATCATTCCTATATATTTGTAGTACATGAGGATGACACTGAAGTTCAGTGATTCGAAACTGGCAGACATGTTTATATACAAACTTGTAGTCTTGACGGTGACCTTCTGATAGATTGGAATACATCCTTGCTTAATGACAATAATTTCTTCAAAAAAACTTTAAGTGGTACTAAATAACATTTATTTTATAAAATAAATAACACGTTTTGATAAAAACAAATTTCCTGCTACTATAGAACGACAAGGTTAGATATAACAGATAATAAAACAAGAAATGGGGAAATGGGTATGAATGTGAAGATCTAAATTCTCATGGAGTTGTGTTGATGATAATGCGTGGGTGTGACTGTACATGGTCGTTTCTAGCACTGGTCGGTCTCACTCATGCACACACATGCTGAAGACCTCTGAAGATCTAAAACACCCTTTAGTGTCAGCCGGGGTAAAGGTGATGAACACTAACGACCTACACACAGCCTGAACCGTGGTTGTAAGTAATTAAAGTGATTGCTTCCATGTAATCTGAATGTACTACTGCATTTATCATGGTGTCGGCTAAGCTTGGGTATTTTGCTGGATTTTATTCACTCTTGTTTTGTACATGTATGCTCATACTCACAACGATGTTATGCTCTATTTACTGTGGTTTCATATGATGTGTGGATGTCATGGAGTAATTTGCACTTTCAGTGGTAATTAAAACAGAGTTTATTTGTTTGGATGTTCTTTGCATGAGAGTAAAAATGTTCTTCGGTCGTGTCACATTGACGCTGGCTTGGTTAGAAGCTCGCTGACCGTTCTCATGGTGTGCTCTGTGGGCTCCTCCCTTCAACGTGTACAAATAAATGCAAACCGAGAACAGTTGTATGAAAAGCACACGCGTATAGTGCTTTCATTAGCGGAGGGTGAAAGCTAACAAATGAGACACGACAAATACAAGAGAGTATGAGGCTGGGGGAAAAAGAATGTGCGGACTCGAAGCAAAGGGGTAGGAAGCGTTGGTCAGAACGGAGCAGAAGCAGATATGCTGCCTGCCGCCCCTATTTCCTCGGCAGAGCGGCTGGAAATAGCATGGATAAATCATCTCATCGTTTACAGGAGGGCGACCACATTTTTGTCGCGGAGTACCAAAGTTTTATGCAACCCCCCACCCGCACCCATTGCTGGTTACACCCACCCGCCATGCTTATTACTACCCACCAATGCAGCTAGACCTAATTAGCGAGCGTAGAACGGCCGTGTACTCCCCCAAGGCGAGCGAGCGGAATCTTCGAAGCAGGCCCATCGATATACCCTATGTGGAGAGGGACCCCAGCCACCCGATGCGCGACGGAACGACCCGATTCTGCGCGGGACTGATGCTGCCTCCGCGAGCCCTAGTCCCCCTACACCACCAACGGCCCCGCCCCAGCACTCCAGCCCCCGCACACCCCACACACCCCCTGTCCCGCTCGGAATACTCCACACAACACACCACACACACACAAACACACACGCCATTCTGCATTCCTGTAGCCAGTTGCGACACCAGATCAGTTCCACTACAACAACCCACAGGGTATAGCTTGAGAGGACACAGTCCTGCTAACGTCATTGTGACCCCCCTAGTTGTCCACGTTATAGTTACTTGATAGGGTATTGGACATAATATCAGGAAAAAAGAGCACCCCTTGTTGCTTTTAAATAATGTTATATCATGTTTCCTCCTTTAATGTACTGTATACCTCTTGGTTTACCAGTCTTTGCGGGTAAGTTGAAAGAGTGATTTGTTATTGGTGTTCATGCTGTCTGTCCCATCCTGTCATTATGCATTTCTATAATCTACTTCTATTGCTATGTATTAGTATTATATATATATATAATATCTATATATATATTATATATATAGTACTATATTATATACTAATCTATACTTGTAGTATCATTAACAGTATCATTCTTAGGCAAATCCACTCTATTCTGAATATATATATATTATAATTTCATAATTTTTGTCAAAAAAAATATTCTTCCAAATTTTATTGGATTTTGTAGCGTACGCTCCAACAAATGAGTAGCAGTGATGCTTCAAAATAGGTAGATGCATGATCAATCACGAGCAATAACAGCTTGCATCATTTTTTTATTTCATCATGCCCCCCAAAATATCCTCACTAACCCCATGTATATTATAAAAAAGTACGAGAAACTAAATTTATTTACATATAAATTAGTATACAGTTGTAGTAGTTTAGCAGGGCATACAATTGTGTGTTTTAGAGGGACACAGCCACTTTAGATCCTTTCGACCTTTACAATTGTGTGTTTTAGAGGGACACAGCATCTATTTGTCAGGGCTGATCATGTTCTCCCTTCTTGTTGCGGGGGGGAAGGACAAAAAGACCTGTTTGTAGTAGTAGAAGTGAAGTGACTGAGTACTGTTTAACATTAGAGACGCAGCCTGCGCATGGAATTTTAATGGAATCCCAACATGGGAGCAGGCCTTCCTTATGGGCACAGCGCTTTGGTACACTCAACGCATAGGTAAGACCAGAGCCTTATCGGATCCTGACCGTTCCGGACGGCACTGTCAGAGATGACGCGATACTACAACAGGTCCATAATCTCACCCCATATGCTCTGGCTAGTACGTGAAGGCTCTAACGCGTCATGGGGGCCAAAAAGGCTGGGAGTGGTACATCGCTTCTACTGCTCACAACAACTCTTGACAACTTTAATGACGCCTAAACGAGATGCGCACCATGGGAGTTTTGAGAGCAGAGCAAGTTTTTAGAGATGTCATTCTGCGAATAGAATTGCTGTACTTGTTGCGGTGCACTGGAAGAGTGTGTATGCACGAAGTATTAAAACGCTCTGGCTTGGGAAGCCAGCCAGCGGCTGTTTCTGTTTCTTCATACGTCGTCTGTGATCATGCTCATGCTTTTGTTGTCTTTGGAAACGGCTGATAAATGTCGGTACGTAAAAAATCTTCGTCACGACTCCTAATTTACAGCAGCTTAAGTGCTTTCACCAACAGGTATTCGCAAAAAACGTTCTATCACTCTGAACCCTGTCAAAAATACACACCATGCATACATGCATGCCAGAGCATTTGTTTGGTGCGAGCGTCTTATTTGCGTCACATGCTTGGTGTAGCACGGGGGGGGTCAGCGTTTCGTTACACAGGCCGTGGCTACGAGAACAGAGGGCCCAGCAGGGCCGTTCAATGGAAGGACGAGGGGTGAAGGTTGGGACACCCTTCTTACTTCTCACATAGTGTGCGAGCAGATAGTAGGATGTGATGATGGCACACCAATGATGTTCACCATCGAATGCAGTTTTCACAGTGCATAATTTAAAAGGTTCCTTTCTGTTTGCACTTACATCACCACCGCTTCTCTGTCGACTCTTCCCTCCCTCTCTTTGAATCCTTCCATCATCCGAGGGTTGTACACTCAGTGACAGCCACCCCGCGGCCCCAGGACTGCCATGGCAGTCAGCCTAAAATTACCGCACGCAGCAGGGATGGGAGGGTGTTGTGATATGGACGGTCATCCTGATGTCAACCAAATGCTTAATTTGTGATATGGAAGTTAATGTTGTGACAACAGAAAGGAGGTGTCGATGGGACTCGAAATGCCTCATCCTTTGTATCTTATTCTCTTCCTGTCTATTGTATCTGGAGTGTATAAATTGGTTTTTGTCCCAGGTAGCATTGCTAGCTCTGAGTGAAAGTGAGGGTGTGGAGTTAAGAGACGGAGGAGACTGTGCGCAGTGGTGTGGCGATTTTGCTGGGAGAGTTAGGTGTGTGTTGTGGTTTGGGTGAAATCAGGAGAGGTGTGTTTAACGAACACCAAGATTCCAGAGAAGCGTTGTGATTCTTAATGGGTGTGGAATAGTGTGTGTTTATCGGCTCCCTGATCGCTTCTGTTTTATTGCCCAGTCATGTAGAACTAATTACTATTTGAGTTTCTGAGGCTGGGAGAAAGATTGTGTGGCAGGAGGGATTGCAAAAGGAGAAGCGAATAAAAAAACTGTCGTACCCCCGCATGATCGTTGTTTGTGTGTGGAAAATGATATGAGTATGTCTTCACTATGTCAAGATTGTGTAATATGGGGCATGATGCGGGTCAGTGTAATGTCCTGTCCTTTTTTGTAAACCAAAAAAGATGTGATGTAACCTAAATCACAGGCATTCGTGGGGGATATTTTGAGGTGTTTAATATGTAGTAGGTGGTGAAGAATTTCTGACCAATGAGATTTCACTGTGACAGCAGAAGCTACAGTGTGTAGTCTGTTACTTCGCCTTTTGTTTTCTGTGTGATGACAGCTTAAACTGGATTAATAGTTCAACTGAAATGGAAAAATGCCTGTTATCATTTCCTTAAACCCTCATGTCATTCCAAAATCTGTATGACTTACTTTTTCTGTGGAAACACACACCACACAAACACACAAAAAAGTATATTTTAAAAAATGTCTGTGCTTTTTGTCCATACAGTGAGAAAGTCCTGCAGTGTGGGTTTAATTGCTGTTTTGGATCCGGTTGACTGATCCATTAGTTACAGACAAAATATTATTCAAAATGTTTTTTCGATTTGTGTCAGTTCACAACAAAGAATAAAAGTCTTACAGGCTTTAAACATGACATGATGGTGAGTCATAAATCAAGTCAATCATTTTTCTTTTTTGATGAACTATCCCTTTAACCTGATTGGTATGAAACCCAAATGCCCTGCATGATGTGCCCAAACACTGCCATTTTCAGTTAAGGGGGCACAATGCAGGTCCTGAAATGTGTTGGCTCGCTCTCGGTTCTCTTTCTTTCCTCCTTTTCTTCCCATGACTTTCTCCCTCCATCTCTTCATGCTCTGGCCCTTTGTTGATGGGGGAGATTTGACGGAATTAAATATTGGTATACTAGTGAAGTGGAGGCTGGGAGGTCCTTCTTCACTCTTCGGATAACAAGGAAGCGGAGGAAGAGAACAACTATACTTCTCTTAAAACTCATCTACCGTTAACCCTACCTCTCCCATCCCCCACTGCTAAACCTCTGTCCAGTTTCAGTCTGTCGCTCTGCATAAATGGCTAATGACAAGAAAAACCGGTACAGTTGTGCTTTCAATATAATAAAAATAGCAGAACAAGGGGGATCATAATTTTAAAGTACAATGATAGGTTTGCAAACGGAAGGTAAAGGTGTGGGGGGCAAACCAGTAAGGGTTATGGGGGTAGGTTGGGGGGGGGAGTGGGCGGGTAGGGGGGGTGCGTAGGGGTAAACAGATGATTCATTTAAATTCAAAATGAATCAATTAAATTTTAGAATAGGATAAAACAAAATTGAATTGAATTTTGTTTAATTTAAAATTATTTGGTGCAAATTAAATTAAAATTAAATTTAATAAGTAAATAGCTTTTAGAAAAATAGAAAAATAGCATTATATTAAACTAGACTCATAAGATGACATAACGATGGGATGGAAAAAAAATAAAAAAAAAAAAAAAAAACAAAAAAAAAAAACAATCTATGGCAATCAATCATAATATTTAATGAACAAGAAATGTAGCAGGGTTTATTGTGGCAAATGTTGATGGATGAGGGCTTCTAATGCGTCTTGTCGCGTACTAGATAGGTTGTTGCAAGAGAAGAGGAGGAAAGTTCTTGTTTTCCATCTCCCTCTGGTTGTGGTTGGATCACCCTTCATTTGAACTGAACAGCGTGAATCTAGAGTGAAGGAGAAAGGGAGGTTAAGAGGAAAAAAGAGAAGGGATAAGTTGAAGAAGGCTCATTGTGTAAGGGTTAGAGAGGAATGGGGGGGGGAGCATGGTTTTTTTAGACAGGCAGACATTTCTGGCTAGCTTACAGCTAGCTGTGGAGCTGCCCCGCTGCGTAGATTAAAAGAGGCTCCCGTCCGCCAGAGAATGCGAGTACAGGCTAGTGAAGTCAGCCAGAACCCAGCGGGTTGCAGTGGGAGCAGGGCCCACGCAGCTGTCACCCTCCAACATACTTTCTCACTCCAACGCCAGGAGCTAAACGAACCAGCCAGCCCCACCATCACATGCTGGCACGGACACATTCATGGAGGAGGAGCTAGCTGCTAGGCTAGAAGAGATTGGCTCTTATCAGCAAATGTTTTTACTGAGGTTGTGTGTCCTCAAGTCATCCGATTTTGATTGAAAGAGTTTTTTGAGGGATGGTAACTCTCATGCTCGCAAATCTGCTCAAACAAGATTCATCCTAACCACCACCTAAGGGTTGTTCACATACAGTACCAAATCTTATATCATAATATGAACAAATTTATATCATGGTAATGCTATGCTGCCATTTGTTTTGTTTTTGGTTTTTTTGTTTTTTAAAAGAAATTGATACTTTTTTTTCACTAAGGGATATGCATTTAAACTGATTCAGAAGATGATTGTGACATTTATAGACGTACGTAATAGGTGTACAAAAATTGTTCTGTTTAAACTGAAATAATGTTCTTATAAACTTTACTTTTTATCTTTTAGGAATCTTGAAAAAACCAAAAAGTAGTACGATTTTTCCACAACCAAAATATTAGAACGCACAGCAAGCACACACTCGTTTTCAACATTTAAGCAAATATTTCCCTGAGCAAGCACCCAACTCAGCACAATTAAAATGATTTCTGAAGAGGCGGGGGGAATAAATTTTATTATTTGTCACTGAAAATTCTGATTTAACATTACAGGCAATAATCAATTATATGTTAATAATCATATGGATATAGAAAATTATGAATTTTTTTATATTGCTAAAATTTTACTATATTATTAGGTTTTCACTGTTATTTATGATCAAAATAAATGCAAGTCTTGATGAACCATAAAAGACTCAATTTTTTCAACATGAAATTTATTAAATTAATTTTAATTAAAATTTACATATATAATAATTTTCCTGTAACAAAAAAAAAATATAATTGTTGTATTAAAATGCAAAAAAAATGCATTATTTTTAAAACAATTAAGTTAATATAATTTGTATCATCTCATTTGATTATTGACCCTTTTTAACTGAAAAATGAAATGGAAACTTCAGATCACAGAACCAAACGACAGAAAAACAGTAGACTATTCATAACAATACTGCTACAGAGTAAACACCTATCTCATCATTGCAGTCCTACCCTGTCTAATCAGCATAACGCGTTATCATCTCCGACATTTTCTTAATAGAAGTATTGATACAGAGAATTACTTTGAGACAGTTCTTCAAGAAGTTTTTATTTTCTCTTGTGGATTGTTTTTAGCAGATTTACTGTATTGTTTTCTGAGATGGGCCCAGATTCCGCCCCCATGATCCGTCTTTAAAGGTCACAGTAGCAAATGAGAGCAATCAGGCCTTAATTTAATTAATAGAGTAGAGGTGTGCCGTGTGCAGTGTTTGTTTCATGATAGCAGTGTGTTCATATTTTGAATTTCAAATGCTACGTGTGTGTAACATAAGCTTGATAAGCAGGGCTTTTTCCCTCTGTTCGAGTGGAAGGGAGGTTCTGCACAGCTGCCAGCCAGGGTCTGAAAGTGAAGACACACGCTCTCAGTCTGTCACACCACACAATATATATTGAGGGAGTGGACAGAAGGGAAAAAAAAAACAAAAATAAAAAAAAAAAGATAAACGGTTTGACAACTCCTCTCAATGTTTCTGACATATTTAGTTGGTTTCGCCCGGCGAGGAATTTTGGATTCTCAAACACACACACCAAGCACAGTCGAGGAGCCATCGGGTTTGTGAGAGAAGGCTGAAATGATGTGATTATCTGAGAGCTGAATGCCCTCAGTGAGCTTGTGATTAATTGGAAATGAAAAGTCCATTGTCCTTGAAGTCAGTGGGTCTCTGTGGTAAAGCCGACTGGGGAGGGCATTATGTCACGCAGGGACGCCATCCACCGAACAAGCACCTGTGAAAACATGACAAGTTGTTGTCAGGGGACAAAACACAACAAAAACACACACACTTCACTCGCAAACAAACCATGTCCTCACTCCCTTAGTCCAGTCCCAACTACATTTCAATCACCGGGGGGGAACAGCTCATCAGCCCACCCTAGGGAGTATGGGTTTCTTTCATATTTAGCTATTTGTGGTGTTTTTTATGTTAGCATGTCCTTTTTTTATAGGGTCCTGTGCTGGTTGTTGTGTTGCGTTTATGTAATCTCTTTTCGCGCATCTCTCATCATGTTAAAATCATTGGTATGGGTGATGCATTTGTGTTATTAATTGTTCCGTCGTTCTCTGACAGGTGTAAAATGGGGCTCTTCAGCGGTGTTCTGGTCGTGAGTTGGATTGGGGTCAGGACAAGTGTGCAGACTGGCTGAGCCGGGTTTGGATTGGACTGGTGCCGTGGCCCCGCCCTCCCCACAGGCTCCTGGTCGCACTGCCTGCTGGGAAGGCAAAAAAAAAAAAACAAGACCCAAATCCAAACGACTGACCAACATTGGGCCATCGGGGGGTATACCTGTAGCCGACCGCTTGTTGATTTGTGGAGAGAAAAGACTCGATCCAGCTGGGCTGTAGAGCTCCTGAGGTGGAAGGGGGATGGAATGATACGGGCAGGAAATATAAAAAAAAAGAAAAAAGGGTCTGTTCGTCGGTGAGAAGAAGTGTTTGCTAATCAAAAAAGCGGTGTTTGTGCTTTGATTGGATGGAGGCGTGGGCTGCAGGTCTCAGCCTGCACCTGTGTTGGATCTCAGGTCCTCGTTTCTGTCTGCGGACTTGAGGTGCTTCTGTTTCCCATCCAGCCTGAGTGGCGTGCGTCACTTGTATTGAGAATAAAAGGCCCCGCCAGAGTGTTTAACATTTGTTGGTCGGAGGTGCGGTGTAATTAGATATAACCAGACTAGGAAATCTGTTCTTACTAATGGAGACAGACCCAGACAGCAGCACTGTCAAGCCCAGTCAAGGATGGGGGACTTCTGCTGCTCCTCTCTGATACACCATTAATGATTCTCTCTGCTTCTGGACCACTGCTTTCCTGCTATATATCATCATCTATCTCTGTCTCTCTACAACCATGGGAGTGTAAATCTTGCCTCCTTGGAGGCCACGAGGAGCAGAGTGTTGACACAGTGCTTTAGAATCTGACAGCCAGCAACTACTTCCCATTTTTCCAGCTTTCCCTCCTCCTCCTCGTCTTGGCCTGTTCCTTTCCTTCAGATGGACGTGAGAAGAGGATGGGCCGACTTAGAGGATTCATTTCTCCTGGCTCCTTATCTCTCCCTGCTTCTCCATTCATTTTCGGCCCGGGTCGTCTGCAGGGTCCCTGACTTGTGCTGCAAATGAGCAATATGTCTTTACTGATAGGCTCTCGAAGGTGACACTCTATGGGTCGCTCTCATGGTCCCTCTTTTGCTTTCTCTCTTTCTCTTTTTGTACTCCTCATCCTCTTTTTTTCCTTACTTCCATTTCTGTCTTTCCTTCCCTTCATCCTCTTTCACTTTGCTGGCAATAGTGACAAAATTGAAGCCGGATAAGAAAGTTTAGTAGAAAAGTAAGAAAGAAAGTAAGGTATGATGGGACAAAAAAAAAGAAACCAATAGTAACAATAAATGTGTTTCGACACAAGTTGTCATTTGCAGCTGGTCAAAACTAAATTTTACTTTAAAAGAGTTCATCCAGTTGTCACTTTAAATGCATGTGCACCAGTTTTTTGTTTGAAACATATTGTTAAGAAAGACCTTTCCATCTGCATATGGACCCTGCATATGTAGTAGGACTGCATAAAAAAACTGGTGTAGGATTTACTTTAAAACAATTTTCAAATGTAGATTTTTCTATTGATATTTTTAAAAAGAAAATACAGCCAAACTTCATTGGCATGTGTAGAGGACTTGTCAAGTGGCTTTTAACTTTTCCTTCAGTTAAGAGAGAAACTTTTGCGTGATTTCATATGTACGCACGTGGTGTACAAGCATGTGCGGGTTGAGAAAGGCCTCATCAGCATGCAGCGGGAGTGTGCTTTGTGTAATCCAAGACTGGCGGGATTAGAGAGACTTTACTTTCACCAACCCCAGGAGAGGCGAGCTGAGAGCACACACTGACACATGCATCCAGGAGCCAGATTCGAGCTTCGCATCACCTACACTACACACACATTTAATACACATCAGTTTAGCCTTGGTCCTTACACTTGTAACACAAGACACACAACACCCATGGGTACACAAATGCAACAACATGTAATCTTTATAGTCAGTGTAGATTTCAGTTTTCATAGATTATCCACACACACATGTGTGGTACTTATTTATTTAAATAGGGACATACCATAGACGACTTATTTGTCATAACTAATTAATAATACAGTGTATTTTTTAATATTTAGCATCAATTTTTATTTTCATTTGTGTGTGTGGGTATTGATCATTTATAATGATAAATGATAAGGTTATGGATCCCTCAAAGGAGATCTTATGTTGCTTTTTTTACTTTAGGTATTTGGATGTATGGAAGTTCACTTGAAGGTTTTGTAATAAATACATGTAGGTTTTGGAATAAATACACATACAACTTTAGGCCCCTGGCAGGTGTGTATATTTTAATATTAACTAATTATTTACATAATTTTATGATATTATTTTTTTTCGCAAATGAGTAAGTCCCCAAAGAATGGTTTTTGTCAGATTTAGTTCACTTTTGAAGATAATTTTTGAGTCCCCAAACTTTATTGAAGTACATCGCACACGGACGTTTTGCCATTAAGCCCTGATATTTGCAGCACTTTCATAAAGCCCACACTCATAAATTCATTCAACACAAAATAAAAGATGAACATTCCTTCTCAGGCTCAAAACAATGTGAACAGACCCCAGATTGCTGCTACATCCCCCCCCACAAACACAAAAGGATAAACAGGCATCAAACACCTAAACCCCACAACACACACACACACACACACACACAACACAAGTTCACACACGACAGGCCGCAATGATCAGTTCTCTGCACCCCCACCCAAGCCAGGTCCCAGATGCCCAGTGATTGGCCAGCTCTGCACAGCAGGACTGTGGTTATTAGCATGGGGGGGGACAGAGGTTTTTTTATGCAAGGGAGGAAAAAGAGAGCGGGGAGAGAGAAGGAGAAAGTCAGAGTGGGGGCGTTGATTGAGAGAGGAGAGGGAAAGAATTCACCCTCCACTGTGGGGAGCACCAGCCTGCCCCAGACCCCCAGAGAGTTCCCCTCTTACTCTACCTCTCTCCCCGCTCTCTCTGTGGTGCAATTTGGACAGCTGTGAGTGGAGATCAGGTTACGGGTGGCGCTGGCACTTCCTCTGTGCTTGGCAGGCGTGCGTGTGTGTGTGTGTGGCGTGCGAACGTCTGGATGCCATTACCACCTTTACACTGCTTGAAGCTCAGCTACCACTCTTGACTCAATATACATAGTTTCCTGCAACATAGTATGCAAAATGATAGTCTGATGACTCAGAACCCGCAGTAGTATTCATGAATAAGTAGGCCTTGAATATCTTAATCACCTTCTGGCATCTGATAAGATGCTGATTCGTGCAGCCCAGTGGACCACACAGATTCGGAAAGTGAAGTGATTCTTTTAAAGTGAATGTTTTATAGGTATCAATCAAGTGTACTTATAAAAATGTATACAGTTATTTTACCATATGTTGCTAGTACTGGTAAGTAATAGGCCAACATCTAATATGAGCAGATTGTACTGCACGTAGGATATCTGCAAGTAGGATGTCTGGGAATGTACCTACTTCATTAGTGATTGAAAAGTACAATTCTTCCTAAAATTCAGTACAGAGTACATTTCGTCTTTGCGCTCTTACTTGCACTTTAATGTCTGTATGCCATTGCTGCTATTCAGATAGCAAGGAATAAAACATGTCAACAGTTTTACTAACTTTTCTCAGCAAACATATTCAAAAATTCTGCCTATACAAAAATGTACTTCAATTGCATTAATGAACAACAAACTAGAGAGCATTTATATTGAACATACTACGTAGTGATGTTGAGGGCCTCCACAGTGCACTAAACTGGCACACTTTATAGTTTTTCCTCTACAGTACTCTATAAATATTGAGGGCAGGGTCCCTGAATACATTTATATTCGTTCTAGTCATTGTGGAAGACTACCCATGTTGCACAGTCTTGACATAGCAAGATAATAAAAGCCGTCTGCTGTTTCTAAATTCCACCAATTGCCTTCATGCCCCTGCTTCTTTCCCTGGACACACCGAGCCTCTTCTCTACAAATACCGTTATGATCTGTTTGTATTTTAGCTGTTCTTTCATTTCCTGTATCTTATGTTTGTTTTTGTGTTGTCCTCTCTGCCTGTGAAGCCATCCCTGTTCGAGGGTCCCTAGTCAGAATTAGCTTCTCCGCCAGGCCCTCTAATGCTAGACCGCCATCTAGTCTTGTCCTCTCGTCTTCGCTCGTCTCTCTCTCTCTCTCATTCTCCTCGTCCTCCCCTCCCTACTCACTCTCCTCCTCCTCGATCTCTACTCTCTCGCCTCTCGCGCGCCTCGCTCCGCTCTTCACCTCACATCCCCACTCTGGTTTTATTAATGGCTTCCCTCCTTTAATATGGGCTGTCAGCTGGGGAGAGGCAATCGTTGCTCAAAAATCTGATGAACCTTCCGCTGCTTTGCTAATCGCCCTGTTGTGCGCCCTCATAAATGGGAGACTTCAATGCCGGGAAGAATTTTTGTGTCATTTAGAGGTGACTACCACTGGGAAATGGACGTATTCGGTGTAGGGGCATGACTGACATCCAGGCCGCCTTCAAACGAAAACATTGAGAAAGTTAGTAATTAGTCTTCGTTATTGGCCTGCTTAATATTTTCGCTGACATGTGTATCAAAAAGTACACACATACAGACAATACATCACAGTGGTTATAGAAAAGAATCACCCCCCTTAAAATATCAAATTTTGTTGCTTTGAAATGAGATGCCTGAATGATGGCACAGTTTTTTGATTGTATTCCGCTCTATATATATAAATATATATATCTTATCTATATTATATATAGTATATACTACCAACATGTCAGGAAAAATAAAAAACAATCACTTGGTAGAAAAAAGGATCACCCCCCCCTCCTAAATGACTTGTAAACTCAATCAGGTGTAGCAGTCGCCTTCTCCGATTGCAACACAAAGCGCCGTTGGACTTTCAACTGGATCAGCTGTGGTCCTTTTGATCAGCTTCAGCCATAAAGTGCTTTCCTTATCATTCTCAGTCTATGGTAGCAACGGGAAGCACAACAACTAGGGTGCAATGCACTGTCAAAAGATCTCTGGATAAATTTGTTGACAGGCACCGTCCTTCCTACGTAAAGCATGGGTGGTAGGCCCTGTATGGGGGTCAAAGTCTAGATGGGCAAGTTAAGTAGAGACAGAGATATATCCCAACAGACTAAAAAAATACTGACACAAGAAGGTGATCCCTGGCTCCTAACATCATAAAAATGTATGTTTGTTTACAAATGACAAAGGTGAATGGCTATGATAATCCTATAAGGATGGAATATTGTTTTTTTTTTTAGGATAAGTTAGTATACTATTAAATCCATAAAATAGACATTTAAGTTAGACATACTCTAGGCCTCAATACAGACACACAAACCTCAAAACGGTGACAAGCCAACACATGTGTTAAAACAATGAGGAAGCTCTTTACATCCCACAGTACAACAAATAACTAACAATAATGATAAAACAATAATAAAAAGTTGAAATTAAGTCAGCAAACAGCAAAACAATATAACTATAACAGTAACTGCATCATTTATTCGCTGCAATGCATGCTGGGAACTCTAAAAACATAACATTTCAACAATATGAAATTCTTTGTTCAAGACAACTGTGTTTGACTAGTTGGGGCTAACATTTGGGGTAATTTTGTTGGTCTGACAAGAATTTTTGTGTAGTTTTCAAGAAAAAAGCTTTTTTTAGTATTTGAGACTCAAAAGTTTTCGTAAACTGGAAAAGGAGAAGTTTAATTTTTTACAGTGTATCAAGAAAATAGCATGCACACAAAGCCCTTTGACTTTCAACTGTAATCAGCTGTGGTCATTTTTGATCCAGCTCAGCATGAAAGGTGTCTTTCCTGGAGCATTTCAGTCTATGGTAAGGCAACTGAAGCAAAACAACTATGGGTGGCAATGCACTGTCAAAAGATCTATGGGATACAAAGTTGTAGACAGGCACAGAATCATTCCCTTAAGTAAAAGCATGGAGGTGGTAGCTGCCATGTTTATGAGGGTGCACCGCCTAGATGGAGCAAAGGTTAGTAGGGGCAGAGATATATCCCAACAGACTAAAAAAAAATACTGGAACAACAAGGTGATCCCTATTCCAGGTCAGATCTGTTTCCAGCTCAGTGTTGGTGTCTTTTTTTAATTATTATTAGTTTTTTTCTAACATGTTGGTGTTGTATCTTTCATGGATGTTAGAAGGTTGCACTAATCATCTAACTGGATAAAACAAAAACTGTATATCCGTCTTCATTTTAGGCTTACAAAATGTGATTATTTAAAAGGGGGAGTGATTTCTTTTCTATACCACAATATGTATGTATGAATAATATTAGATTTTTGTCATTGTACAATGATTTAATAGATTTTAACAATAATAAACATTATACATCTTATATGTAGTAGCGTAAAAATGCATAAAAAATGAAAACAATGGCATACAATTTTATCTAAATCAATATTTATATCAAAAATCAGTCTCTCAACCTCCCCCATTATAACACACATTTGGTGAGGGAGTTACATAATTCTTGCTTTTACAATATGACAACTGAATATGTACGCCTAGAACACTTTTTTCTTATTTTATTTTAGTGTAAAAATAGTTATCTAGAGACACAGGTTGTTGCAAAACATTGCAACACTTATAAAGACCAAAAAATTGATAGCACACATTGGTTTTCAAATAAATTTTCAAATTCTCAATTTTACAACATGCTTGAGATGGCCTTATTTAAAGATTATGTCAGAAATCACAAAGACCTTGTGACAGTGGAGCTCTTATCCTGTAAGGCAGAACATTTGTCTGACACGTGTCTGTTCACACTCTAACGCCAATGCAAAGCGAATCTTCTCCCTGTCCAATCAGAGCTGAGACAGTGGTCAGATTTTATTCACAGAGCCATAGGAAAGAGCAACGCGAGTACATGCGCGAATGCCTATAAACACTTACCTGCAACAGCCTAGCGGACTAACTAAAAAACGACCTGGAACCAGGCACCAGCAACCAGTTGCTAAACTCAGCTCAACAGTCTCAACTCGGCTCATTATCCAACACAAAATGTCAAAACAGACTTGGCGCACTCAGTATGCTCCATCATGCACATACACAATTAGCACACAGAAATGCATTTGCCACGACAGACACAACAGTGTGCAGGCGGGCGGATGGGCAGGCCCGGGAAGCAGCAGCTTGCGTTTGATCGTTGGAGCTGAATTAATGAGAGTGAGAAGCAGTAGTGTTTGACGGTAATCTCTGGGCGCCTGTTGAGGGGGACCCACTGCGTTCATGTGTGTGTGTGCTATGTGTTGTGTGAGAAGAGGAAAGAAGAGGCGAGAGAGCGCGAGGGGGGTGGTAGACCCGCTGGTTACCCTTGAAAACACTCTCTGGGAGGTGTTGAGGCGGGCCTGCTCCAGCCGCTCTGAGGGTGCTGTCGCAATAAACCAGCACACGCATAGCTGCTGTCGGAGAGAGAGGCTCTCTTCACTACAGCACCTCGCCCAGAGAGAGAGGGTGGGGTGGGTGCAGGATGAGACAGGAAATGTGAGGCATGAGAGGGTAAACGAAAAGCATTCGTTAAGGAGGGAGAAATCGAAAACTCTGAGCAGGAAGGTAATTGAGAATCCGTGACAGGCAGTTTCTAGGAGCATTACAGGAGTCATGATGTGGGATGATAGATAGAAAAGCGTCCTTTAAGGGATGTTCACCCGAAAATAAAAACGGTCATCATGGACTCACGATTCGTTGATTAAACCTTTTATGACTGGACTACATGTGTGGAAGAAAAACAAAGAGTGCCTTTTTTAAAGGGAATTTTCTGTCCACTCTTGAATGCGGGATTGGGGACTGTAGACATAATAATAATTTAAAGAATCAAAAAGTGGTCTTCTGCAGCTATTTATGATAGCTCATACAAACCCATTCTATGGCGGATTAGTTTTGATCATTCTCCTCAGTGCATTGTAAAGTTGATTCATAAGCCCATTCATTCTTATGAGGCCAATTATTGCTGAAGTAATTGTAAAAATTTTAATATTAAGTGTAATTCTCACTTGGCTGTTCATAACATATTGGGCATTATAGTGCTACTAAAAGTTATGTAAAAGGGATGCGTCCAACCCCAAAATGACATTTTGGCCATTAATCCACTGACCCCCCTTGTCGTTACAACCGTTACCAGCTTTGTCCCGTGGAACAACACAATTTGAGAGATTTTGGATGAAAGACCGGGAGGCCTGTGACTGTCCCATATGCCTGCCAAGTAAATAACAGGTGGTCTACGGTCCCATTTAAAAGAGTATTGAAAGTTGTCGGTCAGACTACTCCATCTTGCCATTAGCATGTGCAATCTGGGTTATATGAAATCGAACGGGAACACTTCGTGTAAGCGGAAGAAACAAGAAGAGACTAAAGAAGAAACAAAAAAATAATGACTTATTCAACAATTCCTTTGTCAACAGTCTCCACTGTGTATCTCCATATCACCGGAACGGATGCGCTGTTTTCTTTCAAATCACGCACAAGCGCATACAGGTGATATGGAGAGACACATAGGAAACTGGTGACAAAGGAATTGTGGGAATAAAGTGTGTTATTTTTGTTTCTTTCGCTTACAAAAAGTGCTCCCATCATATTCCATAACGTACGGTTGAACCACTTATGGCAAGATGGAGTATTCTGATGATTGGTGTCTTCATACTTTTCTGGACCTTGACACTGGTACTACTTGGCAGTCTATGGGGACAGTCACAGGCCTCCCGGGTTTTCATCCAAAAATAACTTAAATTGTGTTCTGAAGACGAACAAAAGCTTTTACGGGTTTGGAACGAACATAGGGGGTAAGTGATTAATGACAAAAATTTTTCATTTTGGGGTGGCTTTATCCCGTTTAAGAAACTTATGGTGTTTTTACCTCCTTTTTTCTTAAACGAATCATGATGGGCACGATAAACTGAGGGACTATTCATTGAACAGACTAACTTCAAAAAGACACCCATGCCATCCGTTGTTTATAATGACCTAACATAAAATCAATATGGAAATATGCTTTAGAGCAGGGGCCTTTAACCATTTTTAAACCTGGTGCATCCCTACAAAGTGCACTTTTAATTATATCAACATAATCTGTATTTTATGACATTTAACTTTCTGTGATACTATTTGATTGAAGGAAGGAGGGACAATGAGACATTGAAACTAACTTCATCTTTGGTTGAAGTTATCTTATTTTTTTTGTTACATGTGTAGTTTCTCTTTTTTCACCAAACAAATTATTTGGAGATTAAACAATAATTGCAGGTACCCCATGCAATTCCACCATGGCCCACCTAGGGGGCCACAGATCTCCCATTGAAGCCCTTTGCTTTAGTTATATGAGATGAATATTAATGGATACCATACTTATTTTTCAGTCTAGAGACAGAAGCATTATGTTGAAAAAAAATCTAGGGTAGAATCAATGTTATTCAAACATCTGCATTTAAAAAGTGCCTTGATGGCCTCCCTGCTCCATTATACTACAGCATTTTTTAGATTTCGACGAAAACAGCCAGGAAGCTACATATATCGAATAGCGGTGCAGAGGTCAGCAGGTAAGGTGGGAGAGACGAGCGAGGATGTGGTGTTTGCGTGGGAGATGTTTACTCTTTCTTTACCGAGTTCTTAACCCTCTGACGTAGCACCGGTCGGACTCGCTTTGGGAGCGGCTCTTAATTAGCTTCTGATGAGGACCTTGAGGAAAAGAGGAGGGTGATTGGACTTCTTATCAGATAATTACCTCAATTTAAGTCATTAAGACCCTGGGGCATAGCCAAGCCCAGAAACTGCCTCCCCCCGTGCCACAGCATGCATTATCCCTGATCTCCACTCTTCAGCTGCTGCGGTGTGTGTGTGCTCATGTTTTGTCTCAATGATTGTATTTCTTTAGGCTACTGCACATTTGTGACGTCGTGCCTTTTTCTTTTGTCGTCTATTATAATGGGCAACGATTCTATCCGCACGCACAAAGTCTGTCTCTCATACTTTACATGAGTGGCTTGCTCACAGAGGTAGGTTAATTACCCATAGCATCTGGAGGGCCGTATGTGTGTGAGCCCTCGGCGCCAGCGTCGGGTTCAGTGGCTCTGAAAGTGCCCCGGTGCATCATGGGGGATTAAGCATGGGCCAGCCGTGGGGGTTTGAGGGAGACCAGCCAGTTTTAGAGACTTTACACTCTTTTTCCTCTTAGTTATAGAATTGGCCACGAATAAGCTGATGGATTGTGTGTTCGGTTCATAGGTGAGACTGGCCACCATACGTGGACAGGACAATTCCCTGCTCCCATTTGATGGAGAGAAAGAGCGAAATGAGCGGGGATTCGAGCCGAGAACAGATATGGAGTCTGGGAGCAGGGGGCTGTGTCCCCCCTTTCCTTGTTTTTGATGCTGTATATGTCCAGGTGTGTGTTCGCCTGCAGAGCTCGGCGGCCCACATCTGGATCAGGGCCAGTGGCTGTACCACCCAGATGAGCTCCGGTTCTAGACTCGCACTCCCTCCCTTTATGTTTTTATTTGTGTTTTTATGCTTTTGTTAGAGCAGAGTGTAGAGAAAGGGGGCATCAGCTGCCTGTCAGGTGTTTGCATAGATGTAAACAGATGTTATTTTGATGAGTGTGAGAGAGAGGGAGGGGCAGAAGACAAAACAACAATACTGCTCATATCAGGAGTTCAAACCCGAGACGTAACGATTGAGGAGCCATCGCTGGAGTGAGGAAACGCGGCATACGGATGAGGTGCACACGCACTTGGCCCTGCCTCGCCTACTCCATCTGGCCTGTGTGCGCGGTGAGCATCTGTGTGTGTGTGGTGCGCACTGTTTGTAATGTGTGTGTATCTTGCATGTGTTCTACAAATTTGTCGTGCACCTCCAGTGAAATCAGTCCAAACGCTGATCCTCAGCTTGGTGTTATTCTGAGGCTGCAAGTTTCGTTATTGTGTTTGGAGGGAAAAGTTGCCCCTTTCTGACCATATGATTTTATTTTATTTTAAACCTTCATTTATTTGAACATTTAACATTCATTGCATTTTTAACATTTCAAGTTGAATAATGTTAACATTTAGTTTATGTATTATGAACAAATATCAATAAAGTAATTATAAAAATATATAACAAAAATACCTAGATTAAAAAAAAAAAAAAAAAAAAAAAAAAAAAAAATTCTGATTCATAAAGGTGAAATTCATAGATGCATTATTTTGGATTAAAATGTTTTCAGAGGCGTACCAAACATTCATCCAGATCTGTTTGCCAAGGTCCAGGACCTTAAAAAGTAGGATAGAATGAGACGGATATACATGGTTATGAAAACTATGATGGAAAAAGTGAAAGAAATAGGGGGAAATGTGGAGTATGTAACCCCTCCTGTGCTGTCCTTCTCATTTCACTCCCGTGAGCATGGATGTTGACATGTTGAATTAGGGCCCTTGGGATGCTGTGAGCTTTGATTTCACCAAGGACTCTTTAGGTGGGACAGATGAGTTCTTCCAGGGGAACAAACACCCCACTCCCTCCACTCAGTGGGGAAATGAACAATGGTTTAAGAATATTTTTTTTTTAAAGTTAGGATGAAAAAGCATCCTCTAAACAAAAGCACTGACATACTTCCTTTGTTCTAGAGGTGTGTGCGCATTAATATTGATTTTTATTCGACTGGGGTCTTTGAAACATTCCAGTTTGGGTGTCACCCCTCAGGGGAACATGCCCTGTGCTCACCCGATTAATGCTTTGTCATCTGTAATAACTCAAGTCTCTGACACCCTGATATTAATATTAGTATTTGGTGTTTTTTTTTTTGTGGTTGGTTTTTTTTTTTTTTTTTTTTTTTGGTGGTCTTTCTGCTCACCTTCAAACAGGTTATCTGGGACAGAAAGGAAGCTTGGGGGAGTTGGCATGGATTGGGATATAAAGAGTCAGAAAGAAAGGGAAATAAATTGAGGATGTAAAAGTGACAAAATAACTATTTGGAAGAGACTAGTTTTCCCTGAGGAAGTCAGGTAAATTTGTGGTTTATTTTTAATTCTGATTTGAACACATCTGTGAAATTAGACAACCTCTGTAAGAATTATATTGCAAATTGATTACTGATTTTCAACCAACTCAGGGGACTGAAGAAATCTAATCCCATTTGGATAGAAATGTCTGTATTATTTTTTCATAGCACTTCTCCTGGTTTATTTTGACCTTTGTCGAATGCTGTAACTAAAGCTAAATTTCTTGTTTCTCTGCACCTTCATTATGAATGTAGATCTTTTTGCCAAAACCTTTCTGGGAAAAAGTTAGTGGTTCAAGTACTCTAGCATCCCATCTGATTTAAAAAAGAGAATTAAATCATTACAGAGGGTCTGGACTGTTCAGAACGGCCACTTTATTAGCAGCATCAGGTATGATCCTCATCTTAATTAATTTCTTACTCTAGTTTTTTAATGCACACATCCAGAGCATATGACCTTCCATAACAGCCAAAGCCAGAAAATACATGCTGCCATCTGTCTAAATCAGTGCCTAAAAATCACAGATGTCCTTTAATAATTGTAATTCAAATTGCATTTGGAAAACAAATTCTATAAAGATAGTGAGGAAGCATTTTAGTCATTTTACAAACAATTCCTTCACATTCTTATAAATTTTAAAGCTTGAACGTGATGCTGAGTGACTTGGATTCTCTACAACAGCAGGAAATCAGAGCTTTTGTTTTCTGGGTCTGTAAGTGCGTCAGCATCATCTGGGAGTCATTGTCCGAATAGGGAATGCTGTATCCAAGATGGCTGTTTTAAAAGCCCTGCTGCTATTGAATGCACAAACAAATCTCATAACACATGTATATTTAATCCTGGCCTTCGAATAATTAATACAGCATTATTTATTGATTTTTTTGTATTTGAGTATGTGATCCTAGCATCACAAAAGACATGGGTTTGGGTAACCATGGCAACTCACAGGTGCACTATAGCCTGGCCAGTCTCTGTGGGTGGGGGGTGAAGCATGCTGGGAGATTTAAAGTCAGAGGAGCTGGGCAAGGCATGCTGGGAGATGAAGGCTCAGAGGAAGTGGCATGCAGAGAAGATATGCAGGCATAGAGCAAGTTGCAGTCCTGAGGGAAGATGGGCCTTCTTTCAAACTGCTCAGTCGTTCCCTATTCCCTAATCTGCAGAAGGAAACCTTTCCATTAATTCACATCAAAGGCAGTGCCCTGCACAGGGGATAGAACAGTCATTTGAGACACAAACATGGCTCCTGCACATGATTTGAGGAGGCACAGCAATGAACAAAGTTGTGTGTGTGTATAATTTTTTCGATTTTAAAAATAATTCTATCTTAGTTTATTAAGTTAAAAAGTAAACCATTTGTAGACTGGCATTCCAAAGATTTTTAAACAAAGGCTTTCTGGACGCTGTCTGTTAAACCTGTTAGCTTTCCACTCTACCACCCATGGTACACTGCGTGTTTTTGAGGGTTAACTCATGACACACAACTCAAACAAAAATTCTAAACATGTCACATATCTTTGGAAAGCTGAGATTCTTGTGATTTGAATTTGATACAATCAAAGCAGCAGGTACAATGAGTGTCTTTGTCAGACCGCCAACAAGTAGGATTCATGCTGTGATCCCATTGTGTTTTCCTGCTAATAGCTCCCAGCTAAAGTCATCTGCAGGCATCTGTTTACAAAAAAAAAAAATATATATATAGGCAGAATTTTTCCTTTTTCAGTGTGTTCAAAGTTCTATTACTCAAAACCAGTAAGATTTACAATACAGTGATTCTGAGGTTTGTTCTGTTAAGGAAAATTTAAAATAATAATTTTAAACACTTAGCAGTTATGTTAGAATTTTTAAATGCCAGCTGAATGGATAGACAGACAGGCTGCTTGCTTGCTTGATTAATTGATTGATTGACCTGTGCTGAATGTCTTTGAACTACAATTCAGTAAATTCCTCTTCTTGTCATTCCAGTTCAGCTTCATGTGGTGTGGGGTAAATTCTAGTCAAATTCACAGACAATTCTTATAAATTATAAATATAATAATTATAAATATAAATGTAATTCAGTGCATCTTACGAGTTCACTAGTGTCAGGCAGTGAAGAGGGGGTGGCAGGAGTGTTTTGCAAAACCTGTTTAGAAACTCTTGTTTTGGCAATTCCACTGGTGCCGCTAGTGGCATAGAAACAACGCTGTTCAATTTTAATTAAAAAGTCTTGCAAAAAAGACGTGTTTTTGCACCCTTGTAGGTGAGCGGATCGAGCGGATGTGACTAATCTAATCCCTTAATTACATTTATCACACTCTTACCAGCTCTGATAACCTGGATTTCTGCACTTCTCCATCACCGTCCTCCATTCTTCCCCTTTGTCGCTGTGCTCTAACGTTCCCCTCTCTCCCCCACAGATATGTAGGGAACCGCAGCTCTTCTCTTTTCAGTGAAGTCCCCTAACAGTCTCAGCTCTCTGATCATCGGTGCTGATGATGTGTCTCAGATCAGTTTGTAAACATCCACATAAAACAGCCACTGAAGATCTTTGATATGACAGTATTTACAGATGAAGAATCTATAGACGCACCAACTGAGAACAGCGAGAGGAAAGATTGTGATGGAAGGGAGAGGAGGGGGCATCCATGGGAGTTTTGGCAGAGGTTCATACACATGACCTACAAATGATGTAGTGTCTTCATTAAATGTGTGATTTGTGTCTATGTGCAAGCGTTATTTAGGTTGATATTAAGTGTGTGTGTGTGTGTGTTAGTTTATTATGATATGTTCGCAGTGCCTGTGTTCCCTAGAGGCCCCAGCAGGATGGCAGTGTGTGTGTGTGTGTGTGTGTTTTTTGGCCCTGGGTGAGTGTCCAAAGGCAGGGCACAGTCAGACGCAGGGCAGGGGGGCGGGGACGGTCCAGACGCAGCAAGGTCACTCCGACTGCTCACAATCATCCACATAGAGCCGGCTTACTGCCAGGACCCCTCTTCTCTTTCTCTCTCTCTTCCCTTCAGTCTAACTGTTTCCTTTTTCTTAGTTCTTTCAAAATATCCATTTTATTTCCACCTCCATTGTTGTTGTTTTTTCATGTGAGCGCATTTATCCTTTCAATCTCTTTTCATTTGTATAACTCCCTCCCTCTCTATCCTCTCTAGCATTTCTTCTTTCTCTCTCTGTCTCCCTCTTTCTCTGGAGGTACAGATGGACACATTTGCAGGTTAACTTGAACAGCTGGAGGTGCATTATTAGCATCCTGCTGCTTCCTCATATTTGCTCAGAATTTTTCCCCCTTCCTTAGTGAGCAGATAATTCACAACCAGCAAACCAAAGACGTAGACGTGTCCTAATACAGAAGAAAAAAAAAAACACAGGAGAGAGATTAAAGCTAATGGGACGTGGAAGTGGAAGGTAGGTGTAGGCGACCTGTTTCAGAAGTATAGGATGTGGTTCAAATGTCCATGTGATAGAGGTGTTTTTTGCCGATTATTTTTCTATACAGCTGATGTGGTTTTGGAGTCAGTGGGTTGAATGAGGGGGGGGAAGACAGAAATTAAGTCCCAGGAATCCGCTGTGTCCCAAAGGGCCAAACTGACAATGAGCAATTGTGGTGGAATGGTTCATGGATATTGCTTTTGAGCTGCATTTGGGAGCACTTGCGTGGATAAAAAGCCCTCGGCGCACCCAGGGGCGTGGATTAAACGCACATGTGCATACATATATAAATATACATAAACACAGATGAACACGCATATGTGCACAAAGAGCATAAACGCTTACTGTTTCCAGAGCCATATTGTCCCTTTTAGAGGACTGTTGTGTATACTTTGTTGAATGTGACCATTGTGTGTTTGTAATAGTAAAGGCAGCTGCGTCCTCTGGCAGCCATTGTGTTTGAAAGCAACCCGTCATGTCTTCGGAAAGTCGTGTGGCAGATTGCAGCATTAGAGAGAGACAGACAGTGTGTGTACAGCCGACTAACAGCATAGCCAACTCCCAAATTCATTGCACCAGGCCTCAAATTCAATAAGACCCCACAAAGACCAGGTCCAGCCAACAGCACTGGGCAGCACATACTCTGCCGACCACTCACCAGAGCCATAATTACCCTCTATACTGCAATTAGCAATCTGGGGCTGTGCAAGCGCGGGCGCGCTCACGCGTGTGTCCACTTACAATAAAAGTTTGCATTGGCAAAGGAGTTATGGCTCACTTTGACCTTGAAATATAGATTTGTGTCTTCTGTGTGTTGCTTTTAACAAGAACTTGGTCAAGTCACCTGGATGTTCTGAGGAGTTTATCATATGGGTAATGATTCTTCATTGAGCGTATTTTTCATTCCTTTGTGTTGCCATGGCGACTCATACGTTCACCTCAACACCACACATGCCTCTCTTTCCATGTAGATTTACTATTATTTAATCACTGAAGCATATGGTCACACATGTTGGATTCAGTTATATGTGGCTGTTTTGCATTCACGCCATCTAGGAGGGTTCGAGGACATGCGGATGATAGGAAAGAGATGGGTGAGGGAGAGAGGAGGTGATGTACAGTGACTGTTGAGGTATATGGAGGCCATGGGAGTAAGTGCTTCTTATAAAGACTTTATCATGTGAAGGGTTTATTGGTATGCTGATTAGAACTATTCCCCCACCGGCACTTTCCAGCATTCAATTAACATTCAAAACACAAATAGCTGTGCATATATTACACGCTAACAATCAGGTCCTCAAGTGTGTATGACTGTGAGGTCGAGGGTGGTTTGTATGTACAAGAGGATGTGGTTGGGTTACTGTTTGTGTGCGTATGTATGCATGGGCATGCATATCATTTGCCCTGGCAACAGAGTATACATTTTTCGTAATTCAGTTAATTCGGTTTCAATGTTTAAGCCATAAAAAAACCTCGATCAAAACCGTCTTGCTCCATTTTTCAGGCATTGCAAGGTCAGAGCTGTATGCGGTAAACATGCATGTTTTATCCATTATTTGAGCTCTGTTTTGATTGCAGACTCTATCTGCAGCACAGTGTGCAGTCTTTTTATCTGTGTGTGCTGGAAATGAGAGAGCGCTGCCTCAGTGGGAGCACTGGGTGGTCATCAACACTGCAGCCAGACCGGACTGCCTCATAGGGAGTAAGACTTGCTGACATGTACTGATTGGTGGAGAAGAAATTAGGAGGGTGGTTCTTGTCAAGAACAGAGCACTTTGACTGGAAGAGTATGTGGCTGGTTTATTATGGGGACAGTTCATTGGTTGATAAACTAAGCACAGTGTGAGACTTGTGCAGCTGCTCCTGTAGTGCATTATGGGTAATGAAGTTCTCTGGATGAGAGCACCCTGGTAGTAACAAGGCGTAATCAGACTTTAGAAAGCTAATTTGATTCTGTGCCACTCAGAGACCTGAAGCAGCCGTCATAATAAAGAGTGTGATATTGACAAGTCCTCCCAGTAAGATTAGCCCTTAAACCTGAAACACAATATTACATGAATATTGACATTAGTCACATCTATCTATCTATCCATCCATCCTTCCTTCCAAAAAGGAAAACCTTTCCAACAATCATTCAATATTTATTTTGATGAACTTTGCCTTTCTAGTTAAAAATGACAGTTATTTAATTAAAATTCATTTGAATTATACTTCCTTACATTGACATTTGAATTGGAGTTCTACGTTCTGTTGGCTACCTTATTTTGTATCAGGAATTGAATTTGAATTTAAAAGGCATTTCTAATTCAGGTCTTAATGACACACAACCACAGACAAAGTATCAATTTAAAGAGAATCTTAATTAGTTTAAGTTAATTAAAATATTGACACATTTATTGATATTTACCTGAATAAAGACGACACACAACCACAGACAAAGTATCAATTTAAAGAGAATCTTAACTGTTGTTGTTTTGGCGGAAGACTGCATGTTTAAATTTTTACAACTTTTAGTCACCTAGTCATTTATGTGAAGCTGTTGTTTTTAGTTTTTTTTAGTTTTGTCTACGTTTATGTGAACTCTTTTTAGTGTAGTCTAGTTTTTTGTCGACGTTCAAACTCTTTGACATTTTAGTTAGTTTTAGTCAACGAAAACTAATGACATTTTAGTCTAGTTTTAGTCGACGAAAACTGATGACATTTTAGTCTAGTTTTAGACATTTAATCTAGTTTTAGTCAATGAAAATGGTATTTTAGTCTCTTTTTAGTAATGCCATTCTATTTAACCCAGTCAATCTAGTACAAGTACCTAGAAGTATAGACGAAACCAAAATTTAACTCCGCATCCTAACATGCACGAGTTCAGGGTGATTCTAGCCGAACATGCACGTCTGTGTCGGCGTTTGTGTGAAACAGAAGCAGTTTAATGTGAAGTTGAAACGCCATCAGGTGCTTTTTGACGGAAAAGGCTTTTTTTTTTTTTTACGTACGTTTTATTTTTATTGTATAAAATAGAATACGAATTTATTTAGATATTAATTATACACTATGTGCTTAAGGTTGTCTTGTTTTTAATGCGAAATACAGCCAATAGTTTAAGATTGTTTTAAGTTTGTACATAAAGAAATTATTGATTTATCAACTTCATTACAAGATTTGTACTGGCAAATGACTTCTCACCGGTGATTCCCGACGGTTTTAGAGGACAATTACTCCTCGTCGCTCCCCTGTCGTTTCAAATAGTACAATGGCGAACGTGACAAGTATAAAAGCCTCATCCATTTGGGAAGGAGCGCTCGCAGTCAGCGGAGCCAGGCGAAAGTATAAATCCTGCATAACTTTGTTTGTTGTCATCATCTAAATAATGCCACGAGTGGGACTTGAGGAAGTGACGTCGGTTGCGTCTGCGCAGAAACAGAAATACTGCTTAATATTAATAACGTGACTAAATGAGACGAAAAAACGTTATAACATTTTGTTTCGTTTTGGTCAACGAAAATGAAGAGACATTTTAGCATAGTTTTTATTTTGTAAACCACATTTAGTCTCGTTTTTATTCGTCAACAATATTGCATTATACATTTAATTATAGTCATCGTCACATGACCAGCATTTACGTTGCATCTCGTCTCGTTTTCGTCACATGATAAAGGTTCATTGACGACGATATTTAGTCATTATTTTCATTGACGAAAGCAACACTACTTGTATGTCAGTATGTTTTTTTTATAATCTTATACATAGCAGCAGGTTTAAATGTGAAGTTCAACTTTGGCACTTTTAGAGGACTGTGGGTCTCAATGGCTTGCATAAGCTTTGAGTCAATAGCCATAGTTGGTAGAAATTTACCCACTCATCCGTATACCAGCCTGAGTCAAAAAGACATCCACACCAGCAGGGTAGATGATGCCGAATAAGCAAGGAAGCACCATGAGTTTAGATGTGCACAACAGCAATGGAGGAAGTAGACAAGCGAAGAGGTGGCATGAGCTTTGGATGGAGAGTTTGTTTGTTTGCTTGTTTGCATGAAGGTCGGTTTCTGCAGGGTAGAGGGATCCAGCGTCCTACTGTTATGTAATCTGATAGGAGATTCCAAGCTGGTCAACTCCATATGCCGTCCACATTTGCCAAAAATATCTGGAGCCGGAGACTCCATCCTGTTTGGCAGCCAGATATGAAGAGAGAGCTAGAGAGAGAGCGTTCCGGAAATATTTGCTGCAGATGATAGGATATGTGTGAATCAGTCCAACAGCCAGGAAAGAACACGGATGAGTTAGTCGTGTCCCCCACTTTGCTCTCAGTATCGCCGTCGGGCCGTGTGTATGTTTTGTCGAGTCAACGAGGGCTGGGTTTAACTTTTTGGGCATGAATGAAAGTTGTATAAAGGAGACGTTGCGGAGTGAGTCACTGTGTGCGTGTATGGTGTGAAAGTAGTGAGATGACTCTGCAGCACTCTGTGTTTGTGTGTAAGAAAGAAAGAATGAGTAGGAAGCAAGAGCTCTCGAGACCCCCTAGCCCTGCAGTAGAAGTGTGTGTGTGTGTGTGTGAGTGCACTCGGTTTTGGCCCACATTGCCACCCCCACCAGCACGGGTCAAGCTCAGCACGCCGCCGCTTCTCCCTTCTTTCCCTCTCTGAGTTGCCATGGCAACACACCTTGAGCTCGCCCCCCAGAGAAGCCCGCTACCTCCACCCCCTTTCGCCCCAGCTCGCTCCCCTCCTTCCCCTCTTCTCCCACAGCTCTCCCATTCTGCCTCTCTACTGCTAGGTCCATCAATCCGGGGGCTGGGGGCCGCGGGCCTCAGGGCCAGGCAAGAGGTGCTGAGCCACATGGGATGTGCAGATCCCATCTACACAGCTCATTTGTGTGCCAGTGCACGCTAGGGGGGGTGATTGGGTGGAAAGAGAGAGAGCAAGATGGAAGGGGCGAGCCACACTCATATAGATGGGCCCATCCCAGAGGAGCGGCACAGGCCAGGGCGCCACCTGGCTCCCCCTGGTCAATTAGCTGGAAGCACATTGGCCATGCTTTGCAGCAGCAGCCACTGCAGAGGTGCAGCGGCAAGGAGAGTCTGCCTGTTCAGTCGGTGAAAGAACAACCTGGAATACCACATGAATACGTCCTTTAATCATTTGCTTTCTACCTATCTGTTTGCGCAATCTCTGTTTTCTTTACTTGATTCTCTTGCCGTTTCTCTCTCGCGCTCCCTCTCCACCTCCCTCCCTCTATCGATGTCCTGGAAAGCCCTCATCAGTGATTCTGCGAATGTGTGGCGGCTTCATGCCGTTTCTCAATTAAGATGCTGCATACCTTTAGAGGCAGCCAGTTTTCGTTTTTTTTTTTTGTCTTGTTCTTTCCCTCTCAATTCCAGTTAAATATTCTCTCAGACGCACATCCCTGCCTCTAGCTGCTCTTATATCTCTATTTTCCTTCCTGTTCCTCCCTCCCTTCCTGCTTTACTTAGCACAAGCTCTAATAAGCAATGAATATAGGGTGAAATTCTTTGAGGAGAAAAGGTGGACGGCAGTTAAATTGTTTAACCTCTCTCATACTCAGATTTTAGATAAGGGGAAGAAATCGGTTGCTTTCAATCAAACTTTTTACATAGCGACATGCAAACGGCACTGTGTACATATATATACACAACATGCCAAGTATCAATTCTGCGATGAAGGGAAGAAATTCTGAAATCTCTTCGGTTTGCCTTTCACGATCTGTCGCAGTGCTTTTGTTCTTTTTTTTAACCCCCAGTTAGTTTCAGTTATGAAAGAGCGTGTTGTTGTCATGCACTTCCTAGGCCCTCTGCTGCACTCTACACGTCTGTCTTCTCCTCTTTAGTGGTGTGATGGCTCCCCTAGCACACTGCAGTCCCCCTCTCTGAGACCTTTGTGTCGGCCTCACTGATCAAATGCTCTCCCTGACAGCACTAGTCTGGTTTGCAGTAACAAGCAACTGTAATCCCAACGTAGCCCCATCACTCTCTCATATAGAAACACACACACACAATGAAGTGGAGAGCTTAGTGTTTCTGTGCAGACTGGAAAATAGATGATGGAGCATGTTCTGTACTTACTGATCAATTGCAGTTCTCTTCTAACTTACTTTTAGTGCACACACACACATGCTTGCGGAAACACACATGCTCACAGGCCCCTTGGCTACCATTACTTTGTGTTGGAAAGCCCAATTATCCCTTTGCTTTCTGCTTTCTTTAGCAGAATTCTCTTCCTCTAACTCTGTTTCTCTCATTTTTCCCAATTTTTCACTTTGGTCTCACTTCCCTCTCGTTTCTGTCCGTGTGCATATCGTTTGGTCCATCCGTATCCACGGAACGGATGTAGTCTCTTCTTTTTTTGAGTGTAGATCCTCCCTCAGAAAGGCATTTGATATACTAAACCTGGTTATAACCTTTCTCTGTTGCCGCTTCCTCTCTCCCAGAAAGGAATCCTCTTCCTTTACCTGTCCTTGTTTTGTTCTTCACAATTTTTGGTTTTGGGCTTGCTTCTCTCTGTGTGCGGTTCATTCAGTTCATCTGCGTCCACAAAGATACATTTACTTGTGTTCTGTATATAACTGTATTTTGTACACTGGGAGAAAAAAATATGCACTTGTTTTAATACTTAAAATGTGGCTAAACAAAATATACTTATGTTTAAGATGGTTCCTGTGGCTCAGTGGTAGAGCACTGCATTAGCAGTGCAAAAGGTTGTGGGTTCAATTCCCAGGGAACACACATACCAGTAAAAAAAATGTATAGCCTGAATGCACTGTAAGTCGCTTTGGATAAAAGCCTCTGATAAATGTAAATGTAAGATATATTCTCTTATCAGTGGTGCTTCTCAAGTAAATGTTTCAAGAATTTTTACATATTGTAAGTGGAAAACAAGTCAAAAACCACTCATTAAAAACTCATTAAGTGGTAAGTTTTGCAGTGTGACTAGCTTTAGTATGTAAAATGGCTTTTGCAGAAAAATCTCCACTAGTTTGAGAATGATTTGTACAAGACAAGATCAAAGTAAATCTTATATAAAATGTTTTTAAATATTTTAACTCAAAAACAAGTCAGAAATGCTTATAAAGAATATAAATTTTTTGCAGTGCATTCACTTTGGTCTTGCTTCCCTCTCGTCTCTATCTGTGTGCATAGTATTTAGTTCATTCATAGCCATGCACTGGATATTGTCTCGTAGAAAACATTCCCTTAACTACTGTAGTTCAGATTTTCCTCCAAAAGTCGTTTGACACATTAATCCTAGTTAAAACCTCTGTCCAGTGGCGCTTCCAGAAAAAAATAAATTTTTCACTTGGTGTTGCATCCCTCTCATACCTATCCTTGTGCATAGTGTTCGTTCAATCTGCATTCGCAAAACGGATCTCGTCTTGTGTTTCGAGATGATCTTGTCTTGTTCAAACCTTGGTCCCCCAAACTAGAGCAGATTTTCTCCAAAAGGCATTTGACATATTAAACTCAGTCGTAACCTCTGTCTGCCACTACTTTCATTCTCACAGAAAGGAATCCTCCACCCCTCCCAAACGCAATGTCTTTTAGGAGGCAGTGGGGGAGGACAGACCAAAGCGGTGCCCTTGCCAATCCCCCCCCCCTTTACTCTCACTGCCCCCTCTGCCTCTCCTCCCGCTCCTTTCAAATGGGGATTAGAGCACCCTTGTGTGGGCCTTTGAGACGGAGCAGAGATTGGAATCGGCGGAGGTGGCTTTTGCAAGGGAGGGGTGGGAGGTGGAGGTCAGGGTGATGGTGGGGATATATGATTGAAGACTTTATTAACCCTCCACGCACCCCGTAGCTCAGCAACGGGACTCTTCGGGCCTGTCTGCACGAGCCGGTGGGGTGCTGGACGCTTTGGAAGACGGGGGGTCTGGGAGGTGGTGCTGTGTTGGCGTCTACTATACCCCAGGGCTCAGCTAGTGGCTCGGGGGATCTGTGTGGGAGTCCAGCGGCGGGTGTCTGATGGAGCGCAGGCAGGCGGGCCGGGCTCAGGCCTGTGTGGCGGGTGGGTGATAAGACGAGAGCAGAGGCGTCCAGCCAGGACAGAACGCCCACCTTTCATCTGTCCCACACCAGCAGGGGCACTGATGTCACTCACACAGGCTTAAAATAGAACAGTGGGCAGAGGGAGGGCATAGAGCCTGCAGCACTGGGGGTGGCAGCAGGCAATTACCGGCCGGGAAAGAGACGGCACTGGGCAGAGGAGGGGGAGGAGGGATGGGACGGGTGGTCATACTGTCCAGAGCTGAAGATTATAAGCCTGGGACCACAAATGATGTGCACAGGACGGGAAGAAACAGAAAAATGACCCTGTTCGCTCAAGAGATCTCGAAAAGACTTCGACCGCTTGCTTATGAGATGCCCTCGCAGACGGTTAATGTGTAAAAATGTTGTGCCTTGTCTTTTGGCAGCGTGTCTCTCATTCTGTCTGTCTGACCCTGCTGGTGTGTGTAACCTGTTGTATCATGCTCTTGTGTTGCAGAGGAAGGCATCAATCATGAGTGCAAGCTGTGTAACCAGATGTTTGACTCTCCGGCCAAGCTCCTGTGTCACCTGATCGTGCACAGCTTCGAGGGCATGGGAGGCACCTTCAAGTGTCCCGTCTGCTTTACAGGTGAGGGGTCTGGCCCAGGGGGTTGGTGGGGTTGAGGTCGTAGGGTCAGGGGCAGTCAAAGAGTGTGGGGGAGATGGGGGGGGTACACACAGGCAGTGATGAGAGGGTAACTGCACACAGTGTACGGTCACATGGTCATGCATGTGGCCAACTGCAGTCAATTAAGCACATTTTAGCACATTCCCTCATGTAGGATTACATGCAAAAGTGTCTTTACTTTTTTGTCATCTCTTTGCTTCTTGTCTGTCTCTATTTTCTGTATCTCTTTTCTTTTCATTCTGTCTTGCTGCTTTGCTTTTTACATCTTGTCTTGATTCACCCCTTGTCGCCTAGTTTTTCATCTCACCTTAACTGGTTCCTTCTCTTCTCTTCTCTTCTCTTCTCTTCTCTTCTCTTCTCTTCTCTTCTCTTCTCTTCTCTTCTCTTCTCTTCTCTTCTCTTCTCTTCTCTTCTCTTCTCTTCTCTTCTCTTTTAGTTTTCAGTTCTCTTCTTTGCACTTTTCTCATGTTTTTGTTTATCTTGTTCTCTGTTTTTAGTTTTCTCTCCTCTTATCTTGTTTTGTCATCTGTTTTTCCTCATCTCCTTTCTTTATATTTAGTCTTTTCTGTTATATTTAGTTATTTCTCATCTCATTTTGTCTCATCTATTTCATTATTGTTTTCATGTTTTTTCTTTTTGTTTATTTTTTTTTTTTTTTTTTATTTTTTTTTTTTATTTTTATCTTCTCTCTTTTTCTCCCCTTCTCTCAATCTCATCCTCATCGCCACCACTCACCCCCTCTCTCTCCCCTCCATTCCTCTGCTCCATTTCTCCTCCTTGTCCTGCTAATTGAACTGAATTAACTATTAAATTCATTGTTCATCCTGACGAGAGAGAAGAAAGACTTGACATGGACTCTGAGAACACGGATCAACTTACGGCTTCTAAAATGCATTCAAGATCAAAATATACACATGTACTGTACATATACATACTACATTATATAGATCATGATCAGTTTCTCTAGACTTGAGATAGAAGAGAGATATTATGACACCACTCTTGGCACACAATGGTTAATAAAGTTCAACGTGGCCAAGACAGGAGGCTGCAGTTCTTGCAGGGGACCTGCTGAGCTGATGCTAAAGCTAATGAGAGCTGATCTCCCTGCTGTGATGCCTGGTGAGACTCATAACCCCTGGACAGATCGAGCCCCTGTCAGACGTACCACATTCAGTGGACCATAAGGCACTGCAGTAGAATAGACAAACAATAGCCCACAGTTTTACTCGCTTTATCAAATCATGATGGCCATTTTGTACGCTGTAAAGTATCACATACAAACTACTAGCTTTTTTGTAGGCCAGTTGTCATGCTGAATGTCTTTGAGATGAGAAAATCGTGTGTGTGTTTGTGTGTGTTCAGGAGAGGAGAGGTCAGAGAATAAAGGGCAGGTATATAGAAAGGCAGTGTAATCCGCTCTCGCTCTCCAGGGTAGGACCCTCCGTGTACGTGTGCATTTAGTTAAACAGGCCCAGTGTGTGTGCCGTCTCCTCACACTAAGTTTGAAAGTCACTTTGGACTGTTTGTCAGCTAACCTTTGGGAATCAGAAATCATTACTTGAGCTTGTCAACATTAAAGACTGGTGTTGGAGGCCATATTGTCCCCAGTACTGCAAAACACACCATTCTCTAGATAATTTCGCACTCTTTTTCTTCCCTAACCCATTCTTTATTACTCCTCTTCCAGTTCCAGCTCCTTCCATATTCACTGTACACTCCCTTTTGCTTCTCTATTCGTCCTTCCCTCCACCCCTCTGATCAAATCATTTGTTCTTTTGCCTTGTCCATCCTTTTTTCTCCCTCTCTCTTCCTCCTTGCGGATTAGTTCTCCGTCTTTCTTTCACCTTTACGGAGTTGTTTGGCTACACCACCTTCTCATCCCCCTTTCCTCCCTTACAGGTACGCAGGCCTCTTTTAAACTTTAACACTATTCCTGTGTGGCTCATGAATAAGTAAGCGGATGCCTTCTCCTCCAGGGACGCTCAATAATTCATAGTCTCCACACACAGCAAACTTAAGTTTACTGAGAAAAAAAAATAAATACACGAACGGAATTTAAAAACTCAAGGAAAGAGGAATGATTTATTGATAAATATCACAAGGTCTGGTGGGGATACTTTAGTCTCTGTCTCTGTCTCTCCCTCCATCTCCGGCTGTCATCCCCTGCTCTACGATAAAGAAAGTTTGAGAGCTTTTCATTTGAGAACACCCCCTCCCCCTTCCTCTTTCATCTGTGCCGACACATTGTCTCAAATCAAAAAAATTCATTATTTTTATTCTCCCTCTCCTACCCAAAGCATGAAAGTTGGTAGTCATGGATTTTTTTTAATTCCTCACTCAGGATTAGTTCTTAATCGAATCAGCTATTTTCACAGCCAATTCGCTCCACACTCTTGGGTAAAGCGTTTCAGCCAATTGTTTGACTGCTGTTTCCCTTCTGTCCTTTTCCCCTTAGTGTTTGTTCAGGCCAATAAGCTGCAGCAGCACATCTTTGCTGTCCATGGACAGGAGGACAAGATATACGACTGCTCCCAGTGTCCGCAGAAGTTCTTCTTTCAAACTGAGCTCCAGGTGAGTAATGCAGAACCACATGGCAGTGCAATAAAAGAAGGTAAACATTCATGACATTCTGGAATAAGTCCAAAATTCATTTTTACAAGACCTGTCAATGGTTATTGAGAACATTTACTGGCCATTTTATTTTATTTTATCAAAATATTGCTCTTATAATTCAGTGTACACCACACATTGTTACAGTTCATAATACATTTATACAGGAGTAACTCTTTACTTTCCTAAGCTAATCTGTACGCACATTTAACACAAAGAGTGATAAGAAAAACACGAATCTAGAAAAACCACTGAATGTAGGAAATTTGACCAATCAGAATGAAGTATTCCAGAAAGCCATGTAAGAACTTCCGATGTTCATGTTTTAATGGTTTATAATCATATTTTATGTCAGATGTGCAATGAATCCCATTGTAGTAGCAAAAGGTGTATCTGCTTTGTGATGTTTGGAATATTCTGTAGTCGATCTCAGTTAGCCCTGATAGATACAGATGTGACACAGATCACAGCTAATAAGGGAATTAAGGAGAAAACAAGGTGCATCCTCAAGCCAGTAACGATTAGACCCCATTACTCTGCAAATCAATCACACCACCTGCTGTGACTGCTGGAACTCACATTCATCCACACACACACACACACACACACACACACACACACACACACACACACACACACACACACACACACACATCGTCAGGGCAGACAACTGGGAATGCTGTCCCGGGTCCACTCTTGCTTACATTTGCAATGCATATACAAAAACAGATTGTCATTCATATGCATTGTGTACTTACACACACAAGTACAGTGCTTCTCCGTTTTTAAACTCTGGGTTTGGGGAGAAAATTGTTAAGTCAAAATAAATACATATATGAACCATATAATTCAATCAAACGTTATAGTATTTTCTATCCCATACAATTATAATTTAGAATGATATAATAAGTGTGCATATTTTTGGGCTAAAACCCTTAACGCATTTATTATTTTTATTTTAAAGGCATTTTGTTTGCTTTTGCTACCTTTTCTTTATTCTAATAAACTCTTTTTGTACTGCGCTGGGTCACATCCAGTGTAAAATCAAACAAAACCAGCTGAGAACCACTGCATCACTAAGCACAACATACTGTATGGAGGAATGTACACTAATAACAGTTCAGATGGCCTTGAGCAGTTAGAGATACTGTACAGACAACTGTATGCCATACAGGTTCACGCTCAAGTTCACAGCACAATCTGATGTCTGACAGCTCATCAAAAGCCGTTTGCCTACTGTAACAATAACACACTTTGTCCACTTGACATTATTTCTTTCCGGATGAGTCTCTGTTTCTTTCTTTCTCTCTTTCCCTCTTCCATTTTTGTTCTGTATCTGTTTCTCTTTCAGTCTCTTCTACTGTGTAAGGTATAGCTAGTCTCTCTCTTTTTACTGAAGCCTTTATCTGAGTTCCC
Source organism: Cyprinus carpio (assembly GCF_018340385.1). Taxonomy (NCBI): domain Eukaryota; kingdom Metazoa; phylum Chordata; class Actinopteri; order Cypriniformes; family Cyprinidae; genus Cyprinus; species Cyprinus carpio. The sequence continues at coordinate 1,280,905 of NC_056589.1, read as the reverse complement.
TAAGGGAGGCCCTGAACCCCTTCACTCAGAGACTGACACACTCACACACATTTAGACTTTAGTGAGCAAGTGCTGCCACACACGTTAACAAAGTGCTGCCACACTCTGTACACTTTTTACTTTAACTTTTCTTTATGACACTGTGGTACCTGAAGTCCCTTCACTTTTGACATGACTGTATACTTTGATGTGCATTTTCACTTACAGCGATATATTCCTTATTATCTTTGTCACACTGCCTGTGTTTGCTTTTGCTAACATGGCTTCAAATCACCTCTTTTTAAAAATTTTACTTTTGGTCAGTTTGACAATGCTAATCACTGTCAGTGTAAACACACTTTAAAAAATCTGTCATTTTTTGATGCATTTAAATATAAATACTCTTTATCTACATTCTTTGGAACCACAATGTAGTTTTGTTCTTTGTTGGGCAGGAGTTTTGTGTCTTCATTGCCCAACAAAAAGATGTTTTTGTATAGAAATACAGACATTCTAGTGGTGGTGGTTTGGTTTTAAGCACCTCTGGATGTTCCTGGCCCGTGGTAATGATTCCCAGAGGATGCAGACATGGCAGAGCAGTGATACACATCTGCTGACTCAAGTTTAGCTGGAGATATCACAGAGCTGTGTCGTGAAAAATAGTATCAATTTAAGCACCAACTCAAATGCAGACATCTCAGCCAAGCCTAAAGGCCAGGCAGAATTTAAATATCGTTCTTTCTCTCACGCACGCACACACGCACACACACACACACACACACACACACACACACACACAACACAATATCTTTCTTTCTCTCACACACGCACACACACACACACACACACACACACTTTTCCCACGCAGTCCCTTTTAAAGGACGGTTAAAAAAGTTACTGCTAACTGGTTGATTCCCCTGTAGGGACTTATCTTTAGTAGTGCAAACCTAACATCTGATAGTATCAGCACTGGATTCAGGATTGTCAAAGGATTTTTGGATTAAAGTATTGAGTAATATAATAGTTTAAGAAATGTCATTTTAAATATGCTAAATCAACAAAATTGTGATTGTGACCCTTATGAGTTAGTTTGCCATAAGGTAAAGTCATATTATCAGTTGCTGTGAGAAATTTTGTTGGCAAAATCCTGTAATTTCTGTAGGAATCTGTGCAATCAAGAATTTCAAAAAAAAAATCTCCATGCAAGTTTTTCACAGGAATTCACCACGATACACCAAGAGATTGCTGTCTGGTTTGAAAATGACTTCTGTAAGAGAGGCGCTTTGTGCATCAGTTGACACACATGCTTCAACTAAAACGAGTTTGTTGTAGGAGTCTAGCAGTTTATGCATGTTTCATGAAATCTAACCCAAACCTAACCCAAAGCTTGACAGTCTTCCATGTCCCGTCAGGGTTGAGTAGCAGACCTCTAGATGTGTGTTTGAATCTGACTCGCATACAGCATTTCCTGATGCCATTTCTCCCCTTAAGTGGCAAATGCAAAATATGTCCCACTAAGAACTTATAAGAACAATATAAGAACTCACCTCCGTCACTAAGAACAATAATCTTAAAGTACTGTTGCTAGGTCAGTGCCACTGTATGAAGGCTTGTAGGCATGCTTTCATTTTCTCTCTCTCTCTGTGCTGATTATGGGGCAGACAGATTGAGTAAGGGCAGGATTGTGAATAACTCAGCCCGTAGTGGCTGCCACGGGCCGCTGGGGTCAGCTGCATCCTGCCCTAGCCCAAGTTACATTCATCTTTGTGAGCTATGGGCCACCATCCCTGCAGCCCCGTGTGTGTTGGTGGATGGGTCTTTATACGTAGCAGTGTATGAGGTTAATAGCTTACTCAGGTCTATGACTTAATATTTTAGGGGCTTGGGGGATGTGACCTAAATCTCCTGCATGGTTCAAACACCCTACCCCTCCACATGAGCCCCCGGCTGCTGTGTGACAGTGATATAAGGCTGGCGGCACTGGGCATATGGCCGGTCAGTCCATTTAGCAGCAGGGTGAGCGCTGGACCCTGTCGGTCACTGTCTGCCTCACCCTGAGGCCGGCCAACCGAGATACTCGCACCAGCCCATGGCTCAACGGGCACACTGCATCACTCCCATCCGCTCCGTCCCCCGCATCCACTCCAGACCCACCTGAGTGTTGACGGAGGTGAGGTATAGAGCAGTCAGCTGCAGAGACAGCTCCTTTCCTACGTCCTGACCCGTGCCGGGTTTTACCCTGCTCCTGCCCAGGTGAAATGAGACTTGAACGTGTGTGTATGTTGTTAACAAGACTGAATGGATGGACGGGCATGGCCTACGTGCCCTACCCAGCATGCCCTCCCAGTGCGGCCCCACTCTGAGTTAATCCTCATCTTCCCATGAGCCTTCACAAGACATGTTACTGTATCATCCTCCTCTCCCTTATGGCAAACTTTGCTTCCATCCTTTATCTTGTCTCTAATTCTTTCTCTCGTTTGCACTCCCACCAACTCCCTCCCTTCCTCAAACTGTTTCCAACTCTCTCACTGTCTCTCTCTCATTCGCCTTTTTAAGTCTCTCATTCTTCGCCTTTTTATGTCTATTTTTTTTTTTTGTTTTCCAGATTTGTTTTTTCTGGTGCATATTTTAGCCCCTCTGTGTTGCCCCCACCCACCCCTCTCTCTCTGTCTCCCTCTTTCCTTTCTGCCTCTCCCTGGTGCACCATAAATAGTGCAGATGTAAGCTGGTAAATAAGTGATGCTTCGCCCCGATCAGCGCAGCTAGACCTACTCTGCTGGATCCTCCACTCCTTTGTTAGAAACTTCAGAGACTTTTTGTGTGAGTGAGTGTGTGTGTGTGTAGATTTTCTTTCAGTTGTTGTTTTGTTTCCCCAGGTGAACTCCCAACCGCCCACCCTTCGGCCCTTCCATAGGCACTGCTGTCACTCTCTGACAGCGCACCTCATTTTTACACACTGCCGGTTCTGATTAAGCCCTCCAGGGGGCGCCGCATTCCCCCCACGCCCTATATCCCTTCCCTGCTGGCATGTGTGCGCACGTGGGTGTATGGTATTTCCTTTAGCGCTGGTTAATATTTAACCGTACTCAGCAGTTAAGATGGATGGGTGACTGAGTGTGTGTGTGTGTGTGTATGAGGGAGGGAGGGTGGTCTTTGCACTTGTTTGTTTGTTGATGCCTCCTTGTCTCTACCCACTAGCCACCCCCCGACATTGCAAAAGTCTTGAATATTTGAGGGCTATGAGTTCTCATACAGCGCTGAGTGGAATGATGTAAGGAGGCGGCGTTCATCAGGGCGTAACTCGCACTCACACTGGCTTTCTTTCACACGTTTCATTTTTCATAGAGGTGGAGGAAGAGCTTGTATACATCACCATTCAAAAGATTTTTTTTAAAGAAATTAATACTTTTATTCAACAAGCATGTGTTATTAATTTATCAAAATTAGGCCTAAAGATGTTTACTTTACCACAATTTTTTTTACGTGAAATAAATGCTGTCCTGTTGAACTTGATCAAAGATTGCTGAAAACAATGCATGACAACTTCCACACAAAAAAAACTGCACAACTGTTTTTAAAAATGATAATAAAAATAAATGTTTCTTGAACACAAAATCAGCATATTAGAATGATTTCTGAAAAATCATGTGACACTAAAGACTAGAGTAATGGCTGCTGAAAATTCAGCTTTGCCATCACAATTATAAATTACAAAATATATTAAAAAAGAAAACATTTATTTTGAATAGTAATAATATTTCATACTGCTGTATTTTGATCAAATAAATGCAACCTCGATGAGCATAAGAGACTCCTCTCCTCTACTAAAAACATAAAACAAAATCTTAGACACCAAACTTTTGAACAGTAGTGTATATAAAATGTAGACAAAAATAAAATTGCAATTATTATAATTTGTAAACCGATTGGACAATTTTTCCATGGTAAATAATAAAAAGGGGGGTTAGAAAACATTCAGGTTAGTTTTAAAGCACCACAGATATTTTCTTCAGAAAACATAAAATCCTCCTTAAACTAGATTTAATATTAGCATATGAACAGACAGGCATATATTTACACATAACCCATATTAAACAAATCAAGGCATTAACAAGTGTAGAAGCTCTGAAAACATTCATAGAATCTGTTCCATTATGTGTCATATTAGATTTATAATTTATGTGGAGAGTTTGTCTGGTGTGCTTTGAATCTGCTTCTGTGTGCTGTAGATATTGATATAGGTTTCTATTGTGATGCTCGATTTTATTATTGCCAGTGTGTGTGTGTGCATGTCCCAGCTGCCCTTGCGTCTGGAGTGGCAGTGTACGTTATTAGAATGGGGATCTGGGGGGCTCTCTTCAGAGCCCTAACCCCAACACACACACACATGCCTACAGCTCCTCAAATCCACCTTACCTGCTGCTGATTGGCTGGCTGGTTGAGGGGTTATCAGGGGACTGCAGTATAGTGTCTCCAGCTAAAGCTATGAGCTCTGTGTTTAGAACAGCTCCCTCTCGATGACCATGACATCCCTGAGTCTGCAGCCAAGTGTTGAGCCTTGTGACATGAAGAGTGCTAGGCCTTGGATCTCTCTGATGGCTTCAGCACAATGATATGAGAATAAGAGGAATAGCAGGAACTTAGCCAAGAGTTGATAATGAACCAATGAACCCATTCATTAATGGTATTCAGTTATCTATATATGTACGATGTTGGAGTACTAAACAGGAGCGGGTACGAAGTGTGTCATGGTGTTATGGATTTACATTTCCACATGGTTTTTTCGATGGAAATTCTCCAGGTGGTGGGCATTGGAGTAAACTAGAATCGGAGGGGACATGTTTAAGTTGTTTACCTGTTTGCATTTGTTTTGTTGCTTTGCCCTTGCTGAGACGGAGATTCAAACTAAGCTTGGGCCTGGCAAATTCAAATCAAAAACACTCACCATGGGGCGGCACTAATCTTCAGAGTAAATCAACACATTCGCATTCATTTATTACAATGTTGGATACCGGTTTCGGGCCACGAGCGTGCATGTGCGTGTTTATGTTGAGATAAAAATGAAGTAAATGCCTTTTTGCAAATTTTCCAGCGAACCCACCCACACTCCTGATTCTGTCATGAAATACCCCTGCTTGGAACAATCTATAAAGTGGAGGAAAGAAGGGAGGAGGACGTGGAGGGAGAGAGAACTTCAGCGGGATGGCACATAGGGAGATATGGTGTCTGCGCTAAATTAAATAATTTGGGGACTGGCATGAGAGGGAAAGAGAAAGGGAGAGAGGGAGGGGGTAAGGAAGAGCAAGGAAAAAAAGAGAGATGTGTCCACTGGGATCACTATAAAGCATTTTCTCATATCCGTCTCTCATGGTAGCCTGTTCCTTTAATGCATAGACAGAGCGAAGGATATGTTGAGACGCAACATGAGAGAAAGCGAACTGAAATGAAAATGTGAAGACAGCAGAAAAAGGAGGGGGTGTGTACGGCACATGCCCCAGTCTGATATGACAGTTGAGCAGGGTTGTGCTGTGGCGCTACAGCTCCACGCTGCATGGTGTGTGTTGTTGTCTCGCGTGCGGGTTGCCAGCTCGGGACTGGAACTGTTGTGGCTGTGACAGTGACGTATGAGTCTAAGCGCTGTCGGTGAGATGACTCTCACTGCTCGACACTCTCAACGCTCGACGCACACGCGCGTGCATGCACACAGAGCGCAGCTGTGATCTGGAGGGTTTGAGTACTGTGGATACTTCACTCTGTTTGCCTCGCTCATTAACATAACATAACAGATGAGAAGACTTTATCTTAAAGGAATAGTTCACCCTAAAAGGAATATTCTGTCATTATTTACTCCCTCATGCCGTTTTTTTTTTTTTGGCGAAACAGAAGATATTTTCAAAAATGTTTTCGGTTAAGTAAAAAATGACAGAATTTAAACTTTTAGTGAAATACCCCTTTAAGGCAATTTTTTTTTAATTTTATCCCTTTATTCATATATTTAAATTCATTTATTTAAATTATTTGTAATTTTTTTTCTTTGTGTTTGGAATGATATGGGTGAATAAATAATGACAAAAAAATTTAAACTATGCTTTTAAGGCCAAAACAAACCAATTTTATTCCTTTATTAATTTATTTAAATTTTTTAAATTTATTGTCAAATGTCTTAAAGGTACAGTAGCAAACAGTTTGTTTAATTCTAACTAGACAAGTCATCGTAAAATTATATATACTGCTTTTTAATTTATATTAATCATTAAATATGGATAAGGAGAGACTGTTTGTGGAATTTAGAATATTTTATATTATCAAATATTAAATATTTCAAATGCCTCATATGCCACAAAGAACAAAAAAAGTGTGTGAGAGTGAGCAAACAGATTTAACTGTTCTGATTGGCTGTTTTTTATGTCTCATCATACCCCATTTTTATGTTCGATGTGAACATACAAATAGTTTGTTGTGTCCCACCTGAGTAGGACAGATTGTCTAAAATGGTCTTGCAGTACAAAATTGCTAGTGTTTTGATTTCAAGAAAGCTTCACTAACATAACAAGTGGACTTCACAGGGGAAAAATGCTACAGAAGTGTAGAATGTGGCCTTTAAAAAGTTGTCTTCTCTCTCATTCTCTCCATCTCGTTTTTTCTCTCTCAACACACAGACACTGGTAGGGGTCTCTCTCAACCTGACACTTTGGTTCAGCAGCTGGAGTCTGACAGCACACTCTATAAATCACACAGCTCTGACAGCACACCTCACACACTCTCCTATTCTCTTTTCCTCCTCGCTCTCACTCGCACTCTGCCTGCTAGGCTCACATATCGTTGTGACAACAAAGTGTTGACGTTGACTGGCTGTAGATAACACTCACTAGCCCTCTGTCTCTCTCTCTCTGCATGCTGCATTGTTCACCGTGTAATGCTTTTTCTCTCTCTGGCTTAGTTTAGGGCTGCTTTGGAGTCAAAACCTCCTCCCTGAGGGGAAGCAGAGAGGGTTTTAGTGAGGCTATGACATGGAAAGAGAGTGTGTGTACTTTGAGTGCATCTCTGAGTGGCAGAACACAGCTAGCGTAGCGTAGCCTAGTGTTAGCCTAGCGCAGTGCTATCGCCCATGACACGGCTCTACTGAGGCCACCAAGCTCATCTAATATTCGAACCTCCACACTCCACAGATCTCACGAACGCACAACTGTGTGTGCATGTCCGTATGGGCATGCATGTTGTTTTAGTATGTGGTCTGTCTGCGCATTGTTGTTTGATGCCTGCGGAATGTGTGACATTTTATATTAGAGACTGCTTACAACAAAAGCACAACATTTACAGTGGCAACCGTAGTTTAGTCAGATTCAGTTAAACTGTGGGAACTTGGTCTTAGCCACCATTGCTTACATGAAATTGTGTTTTCAACAAATTTAACTTCCATAAAAAATTTTTTGGGTGAAAAGAATATTCAACGAGATAAAATCAATTTAAAATAACTTTAACTTTTAGTTATATAGAATATATCTATTTTAAAATTACATTTATTCCTGTGATGGCAAAGCTGAATTTTCAATTTTGGTGCCCTATTATTATTAACAATGTTGAAACAGCTGTTTTGGGGAATCTTTGATGAAAAGAAAGTATATATTTAAATAACAGCATTTACTTTGATTTTTGATCAATTTATTGCATCATTGCTGAATAAGTTTTAATTTGATGAACAACAAAAGTGTACAGAGTGTAAATTTTTTAACAGTAGTGTATATATGTGTATATAAGGGTCCATCTGTATGCCAGTCATGTGCCGCTATTTGATGCCTGCAGAATGTGTCAAATGTTATATTAAAGACAGCCGACAGCGTATGTTGACTTTTAGAGCCAGCTCTACTCTGTTGCTGAAGATTACATCATCGAGATGCTTATGTACATCATCGCTGTATAATTAATCCCCTGTACATTTAGTATTTATTTGACAACCTGGTGCTTGACAGAGATGTACTGATGTCGGATATACAGTATGTATAAGTATAAACAGAGCGCGCGCGCATGTGTGTGTGTGATGAATGTGAGGAGGCCACCCTGGAGCACAGAGGTCAAAGGAGGTCAGTCATAGTGGAATCATCCCTCTGCTCCTTTCAGAGAGGATAAAACGACCATACAGATTTTGACTGATATCACCTGGATTTTTCTCTACACGTTGCTCAAGGCAAAAAGAGAGTTTATGACCCTGAATGAACCACATCTGAAAGTTTAAACAGGTGTTTTTAATTGTTGATTTTGCCACTATTATTGATGTAATAGTTGAGCGGTGCACATATACTGTATCTTGTATTGGTTATTTGCATATAATGCCTTCCAACACGGTTTGTATAATCTAATGAATCGCTGTTATTTTTTTATAATATTAACATTACATAATGTAAAGCTCTCTTTATTTATCTTTTTATATATTTTTTTATTTTTTTGTCCATAAAGTAAATAAAAGAATAATAAATAAATGTATTATTTTTTAGTATTTTATTAGTAATAGTAAACCTTGGCTTAGTTGGAGCTAATTTGTAGGTCATCTATCATAAGCATATTTATGTTTACATTTCATTCAGATTCACACATATGCCTCCAGTCTTGGTCAGGCCAGAAAGAGGAGAGCATTTGGACAGTGACGTGGGTGTAGTGCACTTCAGTACAGGAGGACGTAGTTGCAGGGAAGGTGCTAAATTCAGGGACAGGCACTATCTAGGGGAGAATGGTGTGAGTAGGTGGGATGAGGGAATCCAGGGGCAGGGCAGGGGGCATTTATTTGTAGCACACTCCCAAGTGAGTTTCCTGTCTCTGGGAGGTGAGAGCTTGGAGCATATGAAGCTTTAAGACAACCCATCTGCTAGTCTCCGGCCATTGGAAGACTGTCAAGCAGGTCTAAAAATAAGCTACTCTAAAGTGCACCAGGCGGCAAAGGTGATTTTTCATTTTTTGTTAAAAACGGAGCTGAGAGGGACAGACTAGCATCCTAAGAGCAAAGCTGCACTCTCTAACCCCCCTCCCCCCACCTCTCTCTTTCTCTCGTACTCATTCACGCTCTCTTTTTTACAACTTTACTCTCTCTCTTTCTGTCTTTCTCATTCATGATCCCTTTCTCTTTCCTTTTTAACCCCGTTCTCATCTCTTTTTCTATCAGCTTCAGTATTTCCTCTCCGTGTCTTTGTTTAGCCGTACAGACAGCAGACAGACTCGGCAGAGAGCACTTTATAAAGCCGATATCATAGAGACACACTGTCTGTTCATTGTGTGTTGTGAGTATCTAGATACAATAATAGTGTGTGTAGTGCAGAATGGCTCTTTCTCTTCGTCTTCAGTTTTTCTTTATTATAGTATATAGATGAATTATATATATTGCACTGATACAAGAATTTATAAGACAATAATCTTATTCATTTTGATTTTATGAATATTTAATTTATAATAATGATATAAACAAAAGATGTAAAATAAAAATAAAACGTTAATGGAATGCAACCATTAATAGTCAAGAATTTATCTTGTAGTGTTATAATAAAATAAAAAAATAATAAAATAATTGTGACCTGGATCAGGTCTTAAGTGTCAATTTTTTGATATTGAGATTTATACGTCACATGAAAGCTGAATAAATAAGATTCCATTGATGTATGGTTTGATAGGACAATATTTTGCCGAGATACAACTGTTTGAAAATCTGGAATCTGAAGGGTGCAAAAAATCTAAATATTGAGGAAAAATACCTTTAAAGTTGTTCAAATGACGTTTCTTAGCAATGCATGATTACTAATCAAAAATGAAGTTTTGATATATTTATGGTATGGAAATATGCAAAATATAGTTCATGGAACATGATCTTTACAAGATTTTTTGGCATAAGAGAAAAAAATCTATAATTTTGACCCACGCAATGTATTTTTGGCTATTGCTACAACAATATACCTGTGCTACTTATGACTGGTTTTATGGTCCCCTGGGTCACAAATAAATAGAAAAATTTTAATCAAAATATATTTATAAGAAAATTATAAATTAATCAAATATTTTTTATAAATATATATCTATTAATTATATAATATATTATATATATATATATATATATATATATATATATATATATATATAATATATATACACACATAAACCAAATCGTTAAAATATATAACTTGTTTCTAATAATGTATTTGAAATAAAGACATTATTATGATATAAACATGTCATATAATTTTTGTTCTGAATCACATACATGTAGCTTGTGTTTTTGTGTGCGGTTTCACTGGGGAGCTGCCGCTTTCCGCTGTTCTGAGGTCAACTCAGAGACGTCAGTAATTCCAAAAGAATCCTGTTCCGAAAAAAAACAGTTTACTGACAGAAACGGCCACCCTCTCCAGCAACACTCTTTTCTCTCTCTTCGCTCTGTTCGCTCTTGCAGAACGAGCCAACACATTAGAGTTTCACTGACACTGCACCGTCCCAGGGGGCACCACGGAGCCGAGAGCCAGGGGCCCTGCGGCACACACACACTTCGCACACACGAACAGCCCTGATTGAAAGTGACATGACAGCCGCTCGGCCCGGCTGTATGTGCATGCTCCGTGTGTGAAAAGAGGCTGTGTAGAGAAACGTAGATTTGATTTTCCTTTATCTTTATCTCCCCACCGCTTTCCCCCTTCTCTCTCCCCCCTCCTACTCCCCCTCGGGCGAGGCCAGCAGTCTCGCAGTCACTGCATCAGTAATGTGACTGGGCCATATTTCCCAGGGAGTGCACAGCTCCGCAGGATTTAAGCCTCTCTTTTATAACCAGTTTAGGCAAAACAATGACAGCGTTAGATATTGACTGAGCTCGCAAGGGGCTGTTCTGCCCACCACACGGCCCTCCCCCGCTCTGTGTTGCCAAGCCAAGGGGGGAAAGAGAAAGGAGGCTGTCATGCGCATTTACGTCCGTACCCTCCTAGTTGTTTCAAACGATGGTGGAGCGGCGTTTCTGGTATACGAATAAAACTACAATGAGCTTCATAAAACTGCACTTGAAATCAAGAGGAAGTTGTCGCATTTCTGTTGCAACAATGGCACATGACACATGAGCAAGTCCCGTAGGAGCTGTGTTTGCAAGCTCTTCAAGTAATCGTACAAAGTATAGCGGGCATGCAACTGATTAAAAACACTTTACAGTGTATGCGTCTATGCACATGTTTTTGGTGCTTCAGTCGCAGCTCACCATGACTGTTAAAAAACAGCCTTCCTCTGTGTTCCCCACCTCTCTCGCTCTAACTTCCTTCCTTCAAGAATATATCAATTACAGCTGCATTGCACTGATGTTCATAATGCGAGTCATTATCAGATTCAGAGAGACACCCCCACAAACCATCTGGCGATCGATCGCCTGGTGGCTTAATCAATAGCGCTGCCCCCCACCGACTACACACTCGGATGATGAAAGAGAACAAACTGGGCGATACGGCCCGTGAAAAATGTGTTTGTTCAAACACACTGATTAACTATATTAAACAGTGGTGCTGGTTTTGATCGCCCACCCACACAACCATCAGCTGCCATCTTTCAAGAGAAGATATCGGATAGCGATTTCGAAATAGATGTGTTGGGGGTTGTGTAAAGGTGTGTTTGCGGGGCATGTGTGACAGCTGAACGTGCGACAGTGTGTTGCGTTTATGAAGGGTTATGTGTGTCTATGCCAAGTGGCCGTGATATGCCATGAGATCATGAAAATAAGCCGAGCGGGGGGTGTTGAATTGTCGCTAGTGGCTTGTGTGTTTGTGTGTTATGTGAGATAAGTGTGTGCTGGGGAGTCTGGAGCGCATGTTCTTTTGTTTAGAGAAGATCTAGGCGGTCTTGTGTATGAAGGATGTTTTGGACTGTCTGTGAAGGTCGGGCTCCCTACACCCCTTCCAGTCCTACTGTGCTGCTTTCCATCAGGCCACTGCCAGTGCTGGTGTAAACACTAGACACCAGCGGCCCAACCTCTGCCCTCTCTGTCCCTCCACCTCCAAATCACTACAGCTCCCCCCACACCCCCCACAGCACGTAAAACCCGGGGGAGGACCAAACACACTCTTAATCACACCACACATTGTCTTTCTCTGTCACCAAGCAGACACAGACACTCAAATTTTAACTGTGATCTAATTTACGCATCTAAACTAAGAAATGGCAACCCAGTATATAACCAAATTCTCACTCTGGGAAACTATTTTGGTAATAGACACAATTACACAAAGGATATGCATTCTGGTTTACACCATGGAGTCATGTATTCTGAATTTAGAAGCGTATTCATCTAATGCACAATTTCAAGGTTTTCCTTTCTCTTTGGAGTGTCAGTGTTTACATAGCATTGTTAGTGAATAGATAAGATCCCTAAAAGTTGCAAAGACTAACGTTTCAAACCCAAAGAGATATTCTGATAAAGTTTAATGACATGTCCACGCCCTACTTTTAATGCCTCGTTTTTACCCATGCCACACATGTCTACGGAATCGTGTTAGGAAGATTTGCATAACACCGGCCCAAACGTTCACGCAAAGACAGAAGGTTGTTAACGTAAACGGTTCTCGCTTGTATTTCTTGTTGATGCCGCCGCCATGTCGTTGGAGATGCTGTGAGTTTCGTTGTGAAGAAAGTAGAAGAAAGGACTTGTTTGGTCTCCAAAGGACGACACACCAGAGTAGAGACTGGGCACAAAGGGCTGTTTCTATGAAAAGTGGGGCAATTCCAACTTTGCAAGGAACAGTCGGGAGCTTCTGACTCACAGCCGGTAATGTAAGTTTTAACATATTTAATAAGACATTTGCCACCCTGATGATTCAACTCCGCGTGTTGTCTCGTGCAGCGAAGGTTAATTGATTGAGGTATTTGGCCAATCACAAGTCGCACTGGATAGCTGGCCCATTAGCGCACACCTCGTTTTGCAGAACCGGATGAGCTTTGTATAAAATCAATACGCTTTAGAAAGTCGGGGCATTAGAGGAGCAACAATAATGTACAATATGTGAAAATAAATTTAACCAAAATTTTGTTTTTTTTTTTGTTGTTTTACCTTAAACGGCGACTAAACACCACATACACAACATAATGTTCTTGTTTTTAGGCAACGTCATTATGACCCCTTTAAACCCGTCACAAAACAAGGTCATGGAAAGGACTTGATCAAAGCCAGTACTGAATAAACTGGAGATAAGTGACATGCGATTCTTATTAGTTTTATGCCTTGTGATTGTTAGGTGTTTTGTTGTCATTGATCATCGGGGGGTTAAATGAACCGATAGCGACCCAGATGAGTTTTAATCTGTTCTAACATTGTGAGTTGGTTGTCTCAGGTATATACTGATTAATGGCCTGAGTTGGCATTTGGCTCTTGCAGCAGAGGTGAAGGATTGAGTTTGAGAGGGGGATTGGCTTTGTGGGGAATAACTGATAATTGATTGAGCCGCAGCATATTATTGGGGACTCAGCTAAGGCAGGTTGGGGTAATTGGGGTTAGTTAGTTGCTCTTTGACAGTTGCACTTGGGACAATGCGGGCAGGTACACCATATTGACTCCTTGCTCATGGTCATGGAGTCCCAGGATTATTTCACCCATGCAGTCACTTTTTGTGTTCCGTTTTGTTGTTAATTCCAAATGTGGGGGGGGGGAAAAGGTGCTTGATTATGATGACAAATGAATTTGCAATTATGTTTGGGTTTTGTCCGATGTGGACCTCATGTCCCTTCTACTATCCGCAGAGCTCAGAGGCGAGGCACATAGACAAGGCTGGCCTCTGCTGGAAGGTGGTTGGTGTCAGCACAGGGCGTGGAATGCAAAAGGCGAAGTGCTTTGCTCTCATACTGGGGTCAGTGGCTCCCAGAGAGATACGTCTCCTCGTTTCAAAGAGCACCGCACTCGGTTGCATCTCCCCTCTCCCCCTCTCTGTCCAGGCAGGAGGGGCGGGAACAAAGAGGAAGCGGGCCGGATGGAAAGAAGAGAAAGAGGACACGAGACGCACATCCCTGGGAAGGGGACACTGATTTGTTATGGGGTTTTTAAGAACCAGTGGTTAGGCCTTCCTCAGGATAGAACTGGCCCCATACCTTTTCGCCAGCACTCATTTGCAAAATATGTGCACTAAGATAAGAGGCCGAAGAATACAGAATAAGTATTATCAAGAAAAAACAATGTTTAATTCTACACGATTTGTCTCACCCTTTCTGTTTTAACTATATCGGGGCAATAAAAAAACAGGCCTATCTCTCTTGGAGAGATTAATCTTGGAAAAGGAGCTTTGAGAGGGAAAGTATGGATGAGTGCCGGCTCTTCTCTGGGAATTGGGTTTGATGTTCAGGGCAAAGCATGCGGACAAGCCCAAGTGCTGCCAAGAGACCACGGCAACCCAATAACCATTTAGCCTGTGCATATCTGCTCATGTTTAACCCCTTCACGCACTGCTGATTGATCTGTGTATTTGATCCTGGTTTGTAGGAAATTTTTGCGTCCAATTTCCACTATTATGGCTTCCTTTGTGCCACATCTGTCACAATGTTGGTGTACAGTGTATGAGAAGTTTTGAATTTGAATAAAACAAAGATTGCATCTCAAAAATAAAGTTCTTTACTGCATTAGGTTCCATAAGAAACCTGAAACGTCTATGGAACCTTTCAGTTGCACAAAAGCTTCTTTAGATGTATCAAAATGTTCTTCAGACGAAGAAATGGTTGATTATAGAAACTGTTCACTGAAAGGGCTTGGGGGAACAAAAATGGTTCTTATTGGCATGCTGAGAATTCCCCACCCTATTTGGAACTTTTCAAGAAAATACTATTTGAGTCGTTCTACATCAAAATTTCATGGTTTAATTAAATTTGTACTGCAATTTCTTTGTTATTAATTATGAAATTAGAGTTCTAAATTTTTTATAAGTTTAATTTTTAGAAATAAAAGTATTTTATTGACATCTATGGTTCCATGAGGAACCTTTAACATCCATGGGCTTTTTATTTTGGACAAAAGGTTCTTTATATTGGGGAAAAAGGTTTCTTTAGATTAATTAAATGTTCCTTGTACTAAAAAAAAATATATGTATATTTTAAGAATGCTGCTGCAAGCACCCTTTTGGAACCTTTGTGTTGTAAAGGGTAATTTGACACAAACGATTTTTCTCTCGCTACGTTGCTATCTACACTTCAATGCTTAAGATGTGATATGTATTAAGACTGTTATGTTCGGATTCTCAGGAGTCCCAAGAATATGTGCTGATTTCAAGATTATATCAAACAAGTAAATCAAATACCCCGCAGATACAAATCATGTTTTTGGCAAATTAGCGAAAACAAAGAACTCTAAATCAGCGGAGGATGAATGTTGTGTTTGCGCGTGAGTGGATGCATGTGGGGATACGCAGTGTCACATGTGCCCAATATATGAATGGCGGGTGTCGAGAGGGAGAGGAAAAATGGGAGAGAAAGGAAGGTGTTAGAGCTTGTGGCGGCGGCGAGAATCAAACTCCTCTGTCAAAGCAAGGCTGCTCGTACCTTGAGATGGACGGACAGGCCTGGTTGGTAAATGGGAAAGAAGAGATGGATAGAGCGGATGGGAGAGGGAAGGAGAAGGGAGGGGTGTGGGGCACGTACGCTGATTATTTCTCTCCTCAGTGGTTTCTCCTCTGTTCCCCGGCAGAACCACACACCCGAGCCAGAACGCACATGTGAGACGGGCCCGCCAGGGGACTACCGTTCAGCCTAGACACCCGCGACCTCCAGGCCCGGTTGGGGAGGAACGACCTTTCAACATCTACAGCCAAATCAAAGTGTCATTTGCTACTACATGTACAACTCTAACGGAGTCAGCAACCAGGCGCAGAGCTATTGCCGGGAACGGTGGGAATGACTATTAATGGGATATGCTATTAAAAAAGGAAAAGGACGAGAAAAAAAGGAGAGGGAGAGAACAACGGTTTTATTCTACGTGGCAGTGATGTTTTTCTCGTACCACTTCTGCCCTGGTTGTGTGTTCTTTATTTTCTCCCCATTTTCTTTTCCGGTTTTCCCTCGAATTTATTTTTTTTTTATGCCAAAGGATGTTAAAAAAAATTGGAAGGAAAGACAACCCTCTGCCTGATTTTAATCTCTAGAAATACATATGCTTGTCCTCTGTTGCTTCATGTATCCAAACTTCATATGTGCCAGTTTTGTTCTTTTCAATGCATGCTACTCAGCCCCTTTTTATATTTGTTGATTTATTTGTACCAGCATTTATTTCTTTGCTGTAGCATAGGTACTTGTGCTGTGCTCCTTGATTGCGCTTGCCAGTTCGTAATCGTTTTTCCTTTCTATTATTACCTGTTATATATTTTCTTTTTTCTATTACAGTCCGTAAAAAGGACAAAAAACACTGATAAAGGAAAAAAATAAAAAAAAACATATGGTTTTGAGTCGGATTTTCCACGACATGGGCCGTATGGATGTTGATAAAATGAACTATCATTGATTTCAGATGCAACTGGATGATGTCTCTGCGTTTTTAAATGTGAATTAACCGAGTTTGCAATAAACTAGTACAGTTGAAAATAAACAAAAATAAATAAAACAGGAATAAAGGGAATTCCGAGGCATTGAGTGGGGTTTGTTCATTTCAAGCGCGGAATATAAATGCGTAATGGAAACAGCTGAACTCTTAGAGTGGCTCTGTTCCCCTGATGCCGTGTGAGCTCTATTCTTTCTTGTCGTGCCTTCTAATTTAACAATAAATATCTGTGAGCTACAGTAATGCTGCTCAATGAACACAATAATGTGCATTAAAAA
Organism: Cyprinus carpio; assembly: GCF_018340385.1. Classification (NCBI taxonomy): domain Eukaryota; kingdom Metazoa; phylum Chordata; class Actinopteri; order Cypriniformes; family Cyprinidae; genus Cyprinus; species Cyprinus carpio. The sequence continues at coordinate 1,264,141 of NC_056589.1, read as the reverse complement.
AAAAAATAATGACAGTGATGAAAACGCTGTTTGGACGGGTGCAAACACGTTGCTTTATGAAGGCTTAGTTTATTTTTACATTGAGATATCAGATAAATAAATAATGGAAATATTTTGCAGTGTGATATTATTATACACATGTTACCATATGGTAACAACTTAATAAATTAATGAATGAATTTTATATACACAATTCAAGTCCTACTATGATTCAGCTTCAGGGGGAAGAAACAGTCCATATTGCATCACCAATCCATGATTCATGCATGCTTTCCATCGTGTTTAATCTTCAGTGCAAGAGGATCTGAATCAAAGACATCGAGTCCTTTGCCCATTATACTGTATGTAGAGTGTTTTATAATACTGTTACATAAAATTAAAACATATGAAAATATACAGAAATCATAAACATAAGCGGGAATCAGCCAACCTGGTTGCACTTTTGAATCGGACAGAATAATGTGCGAGACTCTGTGACTTCTGATTATACACTGCACAAAATTGGATAGTACTTATAATACTCTAATATTATATCATATATACTATCTATCCTATATGCCTAACATATCCGCATACATATATATGCTATTATATATAATGCGTTATATCTTATATATAACATATACTGTATATATATATAAACTTGCAGAACTCTTATATTAATGCAAATTTTTCCTTTTTACTTTAGGTTAGGCTGCGGTAACGTAGGGAAAAGCGCCAACACTGAATCATCAGATGATTTAATGCTTGTGGACTGCACTGAATAAGGGCGAGAAACATCTATTTAAAGTAGGTTTCTCTTCTTCTTTTACCAGTGTCAGTTTCTGCTATTAATTGCATCCATGTGTTTAAGCAGCTGGTTCAGCCGCACTGAGTCTCATTTAACTTGAGCTGGACAGAAGGTCGGTTTGCTGTTCACCAGAGAGAAATACAGCCCCCCACCCATGGAAACGCATCGTATCCGCAATATGGTGCCATTGAGGGCCTCTGAAAACACCTGTCCGCTTGGGGAAGACATGGGTTTCAGCCACCACCATCTGAGTAACTCCTAAAAACTTGAAAACTAGCACATGTGATTTTGTATGAATCATCCACAATACCACCAGCCATACTGTCTGCACGAGATGCACTTATGGTCACTGATACGTCACCTGTACTGTTATACCAATGCTAGCGTGTGTGTCTAGGCGTTTGACCAATCTTCACAAAGCCTCAGGGTTTTACAAGGACCCCCCACACAGACGCACAGCCTCCCAGGACTCTCAATATGACAAGAATGTAGTTTTTCTCTAAAACACTTTATTATATTACTTTCATTAAGAAAATTCACCAACATTGTAACCAACATTTAGTATAATGCTTAACATGCGGATCCATTAACTAGCAAGTTAAAAATAATCTCTCTCAAGTACATGTAAGCGATGTGGTGTTTTGATATACAATTAATGTGTTTTGACATAGCCGCGTCGTAAATTATATAGTTATATTATATTTTCGTTCTTGTAAGTCTTTATATTATATATTATATTATCGACGACAAAACACAACAAAATGAAAAAAATGATCTTACAATATACACGTGATATAAATTTTGTATTATTGTTTTGTTATATATTGTGTCTGTGTGGGTGTTTCAGTAGTACAAACATAATCAAACAGATTAACATAAACATGAGATATCAGTGATTCCTCTTATCTGTTTTCTTTATCAGCACGGTAGTACAGTACAGTCAATGTGTACGCAAACAATTTCGCTTCAAGACGCTTGTTTCCCTTATCAGCGTGTCTTACGATAGACTCGCATGAGCTGTTAGGGACCATCAATAAAATATCGCGCATTTTTGTACGATCATAACATTTAATTGACAATACCTATGAAAAGCACACACGAACAAACCGTTAGTAAACATTTAGAAATTAAAATGTCCGTTTTGTTAATTATATTAATCATTAACTAACAGCCAGTGGATTGTAACGATTGTTTTCGCGTCACAACATAAACGTACAGTTTACGACTGTCCGCTAAGAACACTCCACACAAGAGCACAAGAAAAGTTTTCTAAAATATTCACTTTATTCAGGCTATCGGACAGTTTAAAGACCTGGCTCGGACGTCCTGTGGTGAACAATAGTTATCAATCCATTTAGCTCACGAGGCTAAATAAGGTAAATAGAATTAGTGCAATATGACTTTTGTAGCGAAGTACCCAGACAGGGGCGTTCGTGCGTATTTAGTTCCGGGTGTGTTCGCTGGAAGTAGGAACCTCAGTGGGCTTACTAAGAAGGTGTGTCATTCAAAACGCTAAAACGCTAAACCCTGTGTATTATTTACTAAATGCGATACAACGTCATTAGTAATGCATTTTCCTGAAAACTTGCCATCATAAGGGACCATGGCTGCGGCGTTCACTGTCCGAGACGGAATCAGAGCAGCGGTCCTATGGCGGAAGGAGATCCGGACGAGGGATGAACATGGGGCGGCTGCACGCAGCAACCACCGCGCCTCGCTGGGGACCGCAGCACGCCGGGGCCCAACAGCTCGCCAAGCTTTAACTCTCTCCGGGTAAGATAAATACATCGGTTGTCATTAAACAGTTTATAGGAAACAGTGTTTACGCTGCGCATCATCGGGCCACATTAAGGCCAGGATCAGCGCGCACGCCCACAAAAATTTAGTGAGCTCTGTGCACGGGGTTCCCAATTGCGTAGTAGGACAGCCGGCATGAATGACGTCAACAAATATACTGTATATGGATGATTATATAACATCCTCCTGAAAATGTGCGACTTCTAGTTATGGGTTGCCTGTGTACTGTGTATTGTTTCTTCGTAAAACTGTATCACTGTGCGACGTACATGAGACTGTGTCAGAATAAAGTGTTGAGAACCAAGCAGAATCGTTTGACAACTCTTAAAGGGACTAGCGTCACTCAAAGTTGAGCATATTCTGTCAACATTTCTCACCCTCATATTTATCCAGGTCTTTTGGACTATATTTTTCCCTATTGGAACTCAAAAGGAGATGCTGAGGCAGCCTGTCACTATGCATGGGGTGATTATGGTGAGAGTGTATTTGTGAAGTTCTTCTTTTTGTATAAAGTGAAGTTGAATTGGTTTGTTTCTGCCATGAGTAAATGATGGCATATTTAAGATTTGCTTTACAACTATTACATATATAGCATTCTAAGTAGATTTTTTTTTGGGGAACATTAAATGTCCACGTACACATTGATAAATATTAGGGATTTTTGGGGGATATAGAAAAATTCTGATTGGAACGAATTCTTTGAGACTATCGGAATATGGAAAAGTCAATGAGTGATTTATTGACAATCATTTCTTCATCTTTCTTTCTTCCTTCCTTCTTTTTTATTTACTAGTGAGACATTTTTACACAAATTAAATGCACTTATTTATCTCTTTAATTCAAAGGATCGGTACCTGCACTACAGAAGATGACTTTACAAACAAAAATACGATATGATTATGGTAAAACTTTTCAATAAAAGTACCCTTAGTTACCGTTAGTTAATGTATTACAGAACATTAATTAATAATGAGGCATTTTACATTTGTTACAGTATGTATTAATCTGTGTGAATGTTAGTTAATCAAAATACAACTGTTCCATGTTAGTTAATCTTAGCTCAAATCCATTAAATAAGATTAATAGATATGAGCTTTTTAATCTACAGTATTAGGTATAATGGTACAAATACAATTAACAATGTTATTATTTTTATTAACTGCATAAAGTTAATTAACATTAACCGACTTCAAGGTACAATGCTTTAGTATTTTTCATTGTTAACGTTCATGTTAACCTAATGCAAATTAGCCCTTTGTGTACTAAGTGGAACCTTATATAAAGGTCGTTACCAATGATTTTTTTTAAAACAAAGCATGCAATAATCTAGAATGACAATAGAAATCCCTACTTGTGATGTTCCTTGATTGTTACCCAGTTAAGGAGACATAACTTCGACAAGCTGTGCTTCTCGCTGATATTGTTTTATTTGAACCCTGAGTACCCTCGTGGGGAGGCTGACACGGAACACCGAAATTAAACAAATTAATGGTATGTTTCAAGATTTGACGTTCATTCCACTTTGGCTTAATGGAAAACAGCTCAGTTTTGCACATCAGAGCCAGAGATCCACAGCGTTAGGGAAAGCCTTTAACCCCAAACCAACCATGCCATCCTTCTACCCCCAAATAAAACACGATTTAAGTACCCCTCCACTGTCCTCTAGCTGCAGAAGCAGTTCATTGTGTCATCATGGGAAACTTGTAGGTTCAGGGCAATTAAACGACATCGATTTTAAACACAAAATGCTATTAAGGAATTATAATGCCCACTCCATTTCATGGCAATGCACCCAGTGCGTTAAGCATATGCTACCTCTTGGCGCCTCCAATGTAAATTACTTGGCCATGTTGAGAATGTTTGAGAGAAGTTTTGCGAGGTTAATAAGAGAATGTTGTGATGCTTCTCTCTGTGACATGGGTGGATGGATGAGGATTTTTGGATGAGCTCAGTTGAGAGTTTAGTATTCACCAGCTGTGAAAGTGCATGTCAGAGAGAGAGGAAGGAGGCTTAGCTGTGGGGGATTCTTAAGGAATGTACAGCTGGGATTGTTGTTTTGCTTGTGCTGTGGTTTGCATGCTGTTTTGCAGTTGTAATTACCACACTTTCAAAGTTTATCATCCATGACAAACAGGATTGTGGTTGGGGGAAAAATAATATTTCATAGTATTGCAATCTCTTTTACTTCAAAAACTAATATTCTCACAAATATTCAATATTTTAGATATACACGTTTCAAAAGTTCATTAAACACATGCTGTCATTAAGGATCACCAAGGCTTCATTTAATTGATCAAAAAAGTGTAAAACAGTAATATTATTACAATTTAAAATAACTGATTTCTATTTTAAAGGGGAGGTCTAATACTATTTCGGGCATTCTGACTTTTGTACACTGTTAAAGAGTCATGCTAAACATGACCAAAGTTTCAAAAAAAACATTTTGTGCATGTGTGATGGAGTGTATTCTCTGTGCCCACAAAACAAGACATTCCTTCAGGACTTTTTTTTCCTTTTTGTATGACGTCCAGAAAGGGCAGAATTCCTTGTATGCCCATCAAGCGTGCTTCTTTCTGGGTAAAGTCGTCGCCAGCGCTGCACAGGGGACTAATGCCTCGAAATGATTTGTCATTTTTGTTTTTGAGGCACAAAATCACACATATATCACCTAAGTGTATTTTTTTTTTGGTTATGAGGGAAAGATAAAACCTTGTTCTGCTTCCCAAAGAACCGGTGTGTAAGGGAAACAGGTGGATGCAGTTTGTTTCTCTGGGGCAGGGGGCAGCGGAGGTTGTGAAGTGTGATTGTTTGTTCACTGACTCGGGCAAAAAGTTTTATAAACAAATTAAATAAAATGTACATATTTGTTCCTGTTTCGTTCTTGTTGATGTCACCAGCTGCAGACGTCGCTGCGCAGAAGTTTGTGTGCCTGTGACTCTTTATCTCCGCTACGGCACGTCTCGCAGAGACTAGCTGTTTTCAGAGAGAAGCGCGGAAAACGCCTGTATCTGTTTTTAGAAATTTGATTATAAAACTAAAGGACATTCGGAGCTCATGAAGGATGCAGTACCCTACATCTGTAGGTACTCAAATGACATGGAAATTAACTGTGTGCTTAGGTCCCCTTTAATAGCTATAAAAATTGATTTCATTCCTGTGGTGGCCCAGAGCTGAATTTTCAGCAGTCACTAATACCGTTTTTAGTTTTCATTGTCACATGATGGAAATCATTCTAATATGCTCATTTGGTTTTCTAGAAATACTCCTTATTATTATCAATGTTTTTCTTATTTCTTATTATGCAAAACATTGTTTTTGGTTTAATATTTTGACTTGTTTTTGTAAATAAGTCCTTGAAGTTTGAAGGTTTTATAGACCTTACAGAGAATGAGAAATGGATACATTGATTGTACTTAAGTGTGTGCTAATGGGCCAATTTAATTTTCAATTCAGTGGTTTGACACAGACTAATTGGAACTTAGATTAATTTGGTTTGTTTCTGAAGAAATGTAGAATTTGTTTATGTGACTTTCACACCATGACCGGTGAAATGTGTTTCCAAAATGGTGATACCTTATGACTTGCTTCTTGCAGGTTTCAAACCATCAACCTTGTGGTTACTCATCATTCTGACTCTTTAAGTACACCACACGCCACCCCCGAATTGGTGCTTGTCCACCTCAAGCCCTTGTATACTTTCTTTTAAATTCAATCCTTTATCACGACATAAAAGTGCCATAGTCTTGCAGCCAACAGAACCCGACACAAACGGATTTAACACCCTTGACGCTTACTGGACACCCCCCCCCCCGCCACCCAGAAAAATTGCACAACCTTCCCAAGACCTGCCGACCACCCACTTCACGCTCGACGAGACACCTGACAGTGATGCTGCCACATCGCTGGTCGTCCCTAACAGACGCATGATGCACCAATACGCCGACCAGAACACCAGACCCACCCCCCAGCCCTATAATGTCCCAACCGCAGCCATGCTAAAAGCCCAGACGCTCCGCGAGGCTTCCGTCCTCGAGGCTCACCGCCAGTGCAGGTGCACCCCTAAGACCACCGCGACCTCCCAGGTGAGCGGGAATGGCCCCGTTTGGAAGTTGGGGGGGGGGTTGAGAAGGCTTACTGGTGGAAAAGGGATTGATGAGGCTTCAGTCGGCCTCAATGAAGCCTCCGGCTCATGGACTGTAACCCGCAGGACAGTGAAAACAGCTGGACGCCTCCCCTGCCAAATCAAATGTCTGCGGTTCAACTGCCCCAGCTGGACTGGCTCTTTGTGCTTTCTTATCCCACTTTACATATTCACCGCAAAGTAAACAGGAATTACCAGGACTAACTTTCTGTTTCCTCCCCCCATCGCCTCTTCCATCCCGCTAATGCTTCTGGTTACCAGGGCGCGTTGCGTGTTGTGTGTGTGGGACTGGTTGTGTTTCAAGAGAAAAAACGAGATTCAATATAGTCTTACATCGCAAGATCTGTAGTTTTCTATGCAGTCAGCTGATCTTGGACTCCAATTGGTTTTAGATCGCATCCTTATTTGTGGCAGGCTGATGGTCTGACTACAAAAACCAACGCTTGAACCATGCGGAACGGAAAGGTGAATGATACGGGGTTGTAAAATTGGTGCGCGGCACTATAGACACACTGACCTACAGTGCAAATGTGATTTAAAGCCTTATCAGCTGTCAAACCACTCTGAGTTTTTTATGGTAGCAGTCCTGCAGATAAGCCAACAATGGGTTCAACACTGGGGGGGGGGCCACACGGGAGAGCAGTACTCTTCTTTGTGTCTGAATCCGTTCTGCCGTACAACAGTCCACTCGGAGATACCATTCCTGTTGCCACCACACACCTTGAGACTGATCTGGTAATAAATCGCATAAATTGATTCTTCCAACTGCAGGTTTTGAAGTTAATGTGAAACTTTATGCAATACCACCACACCCGAGAGCACATCAAATAGAGATGTGTATCTCACAAAGAGAGTACCTATTGATCATCTTCTGTCCTGGAAACAGAGTTATACAATGATACAGTGGAATGCATTTTCCTCGATTAAACATGAACTACAACAGGTTTTGTCAACATTTTCAAGGTTTGGGTGGCATCAAATCTTAAAAAAAAAAACTTTTTAACCTTGTTTTTAATCTTTTACTTATGTATGTTGCAGCAATGGTGTTTTGTGTGTGTGTGTGTGTGTGTGTTACTGTAATTTTTCACACCACTCTAATATTTGTTATATGATACTAGTGTCAGAATTAAATCCAATGCTAAACCAAACACATAAAAACAAAAACTGTTTTTATCAAAATTATAAGGTGGTGAGGACAAGGCCTTTTGCAAACGGCTACACCAAGTACGACCTCTTGAAATCCATCCTGTTTTTTCCTTGTCCTGTCCACTTTATGTGGTGACCTCTTTGCCGTGGATCAGTCTGAGGGCGTCGTATGGTGGTCTTGGAGATGGAAATTTACGTGAGAAATTCACATTGAGTGTCTTGAGGTCCGTAGCTGCTATGTCAACCTTTAAACCCTGTGAATCTAGGCTCACTCCCTTTTCACTCTCTCTTGATTATCCAGGTCTCTGACTGACTCTGAATGCCATCACTGTTTTATCTGTCTTTTAAATGTAACTCCTGGATGTAGGGGAAGTGAAAATGGCTCTAATAGGCATTTGAAAACTTTCTGAGCCATTTTTGAACTTTTTACCTTTACCTGTGAGTTTCGGTGAACTGTATGACGTCCGTTCATAACTATGTTCACACAGAGTGTGCTAGTAGAGTAACCACAGGTGTATGTCATCAAATCAAATCTGAAAAAAACACTACCACAAGTTTGGGGTCAGTAAGAAATTTATTTCTTTTTTTACAAAAAAAATTATACTTTTTTTCAGCAAGGATGCATCAGATTGAGCCAAAGTGGCAGTAAATATATTTATAATATATTTATAATATATAAGTAAATTTATTAACTTTCTATTCATCAAAGAATCCTGAAAAAATGTATCACTGTTTTCAACAGAAATAAAATTTAGCAGCAGGCCACTGTTTTCCAACATGCAGTGGGGAGTTTTTTTTGCGACAACTAAAGTAATGTATAATTTCTATTGTCCTGCCCCGTTATCTGTGTTAATAGTAAGCTAGCCACAGAGGCACTGCGAGATTTACATGTAAGAAATAAAAGTTACAAAAAGAGCCCGAGCCAAAAGGAAGCAGTTGATCTTTCGCTTGCAGCCTTGTTGGCAAATTCTCCGTTCTGTGGCACAGGGCCAGGGGTTGTGTTACAGCAACAGAGACAGGGAGACTGGCCACGGCGTAGAATGAGACAGCGTGACAAAGCCCTGTGCATAACTCGCCTGCCTTCAGTTCCTCTGCCAACCACACCACATAATGTAACAACACATCCAAACACACCCACAAACCATCTTCCATCCCTCTGATGAAACACCTTCCTGGACAGTGTGAGTAGGGTGCTTCTAATAGGTTGTAAATACATTGGTTACATTTTAGTCACTTTTTTTTTTTAGAATGCATTATAAATATACTAATTAAGTCTGCAATGAAAACTGAATGAGAAGACTGCCTTGGCACTGAGTTCCTGTAAGATGACAAACAAACATGACAGAATCACTACAAGTTTTAGTAATTTACTACAATGCTTTATTGAGCAATTATTTCCAAAACCATTTAAAAAATCTTACCACCTCCAACTTTTGAATGTTAGTGTGTGACTAAAACCATTAAAAGATTCAGGTCTTGAGTGGGTAGAATGTTGGTGATGATTTGAAAACTGCAACAGAAATTGGAGGGTGAGTTGGAAATGATTTGTATTATGATGTGGGTGAGTGACATCATTCATGCACTTCTGATATGTTTTAAGTTGTCCTGAGCTCATAACATTCTTACTTTTCAAGAATTTTGTTACAGAAGCCAAAAATATGAAACCATCCTCGGTTCATATATTTCACGTGCCTTCATTGCTGTTTCGCAGATTTGTTTGACTGTTTTTCTTTTCTTCTGTGAAACATACTTAAGGACATGTCTTAGCAAGAATGTGTCACACTTCTTTTTGCCATACATCAACCAGCTATATGATGACTAGGGACTCCAAAATGCACTATGACAAAACTTGCCTGTTTTAGTCCTTCTGAAGCCATACATTTTAGCCGCTTTATCATAGACCAATGTAGACTCTCTCGCTCTGCCCACCAGTTCTGACCAAATTCCATTTTGTGCATTTGAATTCAAATATTGGCTTATTGTGATCTTGTACAGGCCGACTTGACAGGGACACTGTCCTGCAGAGTTTAGCTCTAACCTGCTCAAAACACAATGATTGCAAGTTTTTTAGCATGCCTAGTAAGTAGAAGACCTTGATAAGCTGGTGCTATAGTGTTTAATTGGGTTTGGAGCTAGACTCTGCGGACATGCCCCCCCCACCCCCCTCCCCAGCAGTAACCCGGGACAGATTGGACGATTAGATGGTGCAAACACTGCTCACAATTGCACTTCAGCGTATGGAAAAGGGAACCTTCACAGTCTGCAAAACGTCAAGTTTTTCTGTTCCACAGAAGAAAGAAAATCATACCGGTTTGAAAGGACAGGAATTAAGTTAATAACAGTTTTAGGAGGGTCACGATGTGTTGAATCGTTGTGGTGATCCATGACATTTATCTACTACGACAAAATATTTATTTTCCAAGAAGTAGCTAAACTTTTCAGATTTTTCCTGAGTCTCGGTTGTTAAATTCACACTCTGGAATCATTGCAGATTCTGTCCATTCTTGTGGCAAACTGCAGACCTCTAGCTAATGGTCTGTTCAGTCTGATGACTGCAGTTATTCTTGCTAAAGCTGCTGGATGCAGCTTTCACTGATTTAGAGAGCCGAACACCTCTGGGTGCGCAGCTACTCTAATCTCCAAGTCACTTTCTGACTGCACAAACTATTGCATTTCTAAATCGGTTCTTCTTGGAGTTCATTCACACCAGCCCAATCAAAAACTTAAAGTTGCTTAGCCATGTAAAGTCTTATTAGCCCTGACCCAGTGCCAGGCCAACACGCCCCCCTGGCAGCACCAGAGCCCAATCTTTAATTGCTTTTTCTTTTCTTTCTACTTGTGCCATTAGAGTCCCCTTACTCCGTGTAGTCTGACCTGCTGTATAATTTATCCTGCCTTGCCTGTCAAACTCACACCAAATTGACCCCGTCATCTCCTTCCGAGTGCTCTTGTGGCTCTCATATGCTGACCCTGGGGTCAAAAGGTCACAGGTGCAAGGTGTCTGAACGACTAACAGTCATGGCTGTACGATCTGAGCTGGTCTTGTGACCCGGGCCGCAGTGGAATCAATGCAGATCGTTTATGTGACGCAAAACATATAGTTTTGCTCTTGGCTTTCCACTACGCGCCCCTCTTGTCCAGCTTGAACTGCACACCGGCAGCATAAACCAAAAGTCCCTCCCCCCCCCCAAGTGGGCTCTCGAGGGGAAAGTGGGAGAGAAGAAAAGAGAGGAGAGACAAGGAGGAGGGGAACCTGCTACCCTCTGCAACCTCTCCGGCTGGGCTTCTCAATTATATGACACACACCAGGCAGCTAAATGCCATTAGGACCTCAGCGGTACACATGATACAAACCGGATTCACAACACACACAAGTGTTTTTTTGGGATGGGGTGGGGGGGGGTGTTAAAAAAAAAACCACCCAATCAATGCGTGTTACCGCCACACACAGACTTGTCCTCTTTTGGCATGCCTACACGCACATAGAAGCTTACCAGGGTGCCCAAAACACTTGTACTGGAAACCACACAGCCTGTTATAATAATTTGATGGAGTTCTAACATCAGCTTTTTCTGTGTGAATTCAGGTGGTTTGTGGCAGTTGGGGGACAGGGACATTGGGGTGAGCCGTGATAATTACTATTATCTAAATCCCATTCTCTGAACGCGGCCCCTTCCCGCGCCGTCCTCAATCGCGCTGTATTATAGTATGGAGTTCTTGCTGAAGTGGCTCCGCTGTGAATTTTTTCGAATAAGTTAAAAAATCCATTCTCTGCATTTTACTCCCTCTGCTTCCTTATTAATAGAATTTCAATCTAAAGGTCATAAACCTGCCCTTTTTTTAAACCCTTCTTTGCGTTCCCGATGTCAGGTGGTTCGTAATCTAAGTCCATACCATAAAGATGTGAGAATAATGACTTTGAGTTTTCACCGGACGACGATGTTTTGTTCAATCTGTCTGTCCTGACTGATTGCATACAACCTCTCGCATGTGAACTTCAGCGCTCGTCACTCTGGAGATTTGGAGATATTAAAATGTCGTGTGTGTGTGTGTGTGGTTTTTGGGCGGGGGGAGGGATCTCATCGGGGTCGCATCTTTCCTAAGCCTGTCATCTGTGGACCCTTATCAGGGTCCGGTGCCTGACTGAATAACACGGACAGACATGCATAAAAAGTGTCTACCTATCTCTCCCTTTAAAAATGTGAACGCAGTAGGAATGGAAACAAGAACCAGCTCGAATTTTTTAAAGATTTTCTTTTTCTAGGGGGGGGGGGGGGATGAATTTGTTATATGACTATGCATATAATTATATACTGTTCAACGATTAGTTTTTATTTTTGGAAATTTCTATTTAATGGGCTAGCACGCAATGCCTTTATTTGATAAATAGGCAGTAAAAACAGTAATGATTTTTAGTTGACATTAATTACAATTATAAAGAACATCTCTTCCTTATTTTAGATATAAATCTTTAATTTTCCTATTATTGCTCTGTGGATGTCATAGGCGGGAGATATTTGCTATCTTAGGCTATTATTCGCGGTCTTCAGAGTGTCCACATGATGCCTTAGGGGGAAACCTTTACTATTCCAACAATGTTGATTTTGGTGCTCTCAAAAAAGCATTTCTTATTATTTTTAGTGTTTACAACACAGTTGTGCTCATAATTGTTATTGGGAAACCATGATAATGTTTTTGCCTCTAAGATAGACTTTGAGTGTAAAAAGGAAGTTAAGAATTTCAGAAAGACGCATCTTATGGGAAATAAGCTACTTTTTTAACTTAGAAATGTGTGCCTTCACTGTCTATAAGCTTCTTACATGTGATGGCAAATGGTTACTGTCCTCCATCAGCAACTAATAAAATAATACTTATTTCATAAACCATTTCACTTTATGCACCTAAGGTGCCTATGATACGGTAGTGTATTGTTTTCTGAAGCTACTGTGACTATGTTGACAGCATCTACAGTTTCAGGAACTCACTGGCAAAAGAAAATGCTGACTTTTATTGCTTGGGGCTGATCCTACAGATAAACTGAGTGCAACAGTAAAAACTGTTCATTGTGAAATGCAAAAGACGATAAGTAGAATACTGGGCCATTAATATATTTTTGTCTTTGTAGCAGTGCTGATTTGTAAAATGCTAGTCTGGTCATTTAATGAATATGGGGATGCACAAAGTACTCACCACATACAGTCAATAGTTCACCTCAACGCTTTGCAGGTGGTCAGGCCTGCTACCTACTCTTGTCCTAGAGTTGGGGCTGCAGGCGGTGAACTTAGCTCAAAACAGGGAAAAGAATCGTGAAGATATTATTATTTAGATCAATTATCTGCGATCCAGTAAAAGTGGACATTTGAACGTTACTTTTTTTTTTTTTTGTTACATTAGTCCCCGGCTATTGAACTAATTACAGTAATTGTGGCGTCTCACACTCGTAATCGCTAATAGAAATTTGATTAAGTTGTTGTACTGTCCCGCTACTAGTGTGAAACATCTTTTTTGTTCACCTGCAGTCCAATAGTGTTTTTTGTCTCCCTTTTCGTAAAAATATAAAATACAAATAAATACACTTTCTATGCAGTCGCGCCATTAATACTTGGCTTGTGTTTTTTTTATTTTTTTTATTTAATAAGCAGAGTATTGGTGATCCCCCATAGCACTGAAATGTGTGTTTGAGTGTGTCTGGGTATGCATATAGTTTGGGGAGGGAGTCATGGTATGTGTGTCCTATAGTTGAGGTTGTTCCAGCTGATAACGAGATGAAAAGCCAACAAGGCGCCTGTTGACTGATACCATTAATTGTCGCTGATCAGGGGAATTCTACCACTCCGGGGCTGCCATTGTGTCGCTTCACTTCCGGGGGTCTTCTTCTTTGCTGCTTCGCTGCTCTGCCATAGTATGCCATTGCGTCCGCTTTCTATCTTCCCTAGCTCCCTCCTGGGTCTTCTTTGTTCCAAAGTACCCGCCCGCATGAAGCAGCGAGGTCGCTTTACCTGGCAAGAGAGCTGGCTAAGGGTCGAGCTAATGTGTGTGTGGTCGTTACTGTGGGCCGTCTCCATTATGTAGTCCTGCTAAATATAATTGTGTGTTGCTAATAATGCAGTTCAATTTATCCTGGGCGACAGTCATAATTGATGTTCGCTAAAATCAATAGCAAGCGTTTTCGCCTTTTTGCGACTCTGGCACATGTAATGCCCTTAGGCGATTGTTGGGGCCCTAGTTGTAATTGGGTAGTCTTAGTAGAAGTATGTGCTGCAGATGTCGTCATAGGTCAAGTGGCAGGACTTTGTGTCGTGGCCAGGCCTCTCTGTGAAAGGCTCGTCTATTCTTGAGTCAATGTTGAGCTGGCTTTTTTGTCTGCCTCTCGCGTAGGACCGGTGAGAAGTGCAAGTTCTTTTCATTGCACTGAGAAGCAGTTAGAGGAGCCCGGTGCCGCAGTTCTACGCGCTCGTATGCTGGCAGGGCTTGGCAAAAGCGTGGGCCGGCATCAGCCTGCCGAAATGCGTCCGATTCGATATCTGTGAGCCGGGCTTTGTCTTGTCGAGGATCCAGGGAGCAGAAAATAGGGCACGTCCATCATACTTCCTGCTGCAAGGGGGCCGCGGCACTATGGCGGTACTGCGCGGGCGTGCGGGGGGTGACATTCTGCATATGCCGGTCAGAGGCATAAGCACCGCGCCTGTACCCATTAAAGGAGGCGACCCGGTACTGTTGGTGTGCGCGCATGTTCGTCAGACTTTTGCGGAAAACCCCACTCGTTTCTAAAAGCTCTCGGTGCTGCACTCACCGGCACTCTACTGACTGGGTCTCGACACTCCTTCTGCTGGACTTCTTAAGCATCTGCTAGCTGAGCAGTCCGCAGCTAACCCCACCACTCGTTTGCCCCCGCAGCCCCACGCAAGGCCTTTGTCTTTCTGCGACTCCCCTTGAATCAGCTAATGGGACAATCTAATGCATTGATCGTATGCTATCAGGTCGTTATGCAGAGCGGGCCCGCAGCCGCCCAGCGGTTGCAGCTGTAAACGGGGTCTGTGAGTCATCCAAAGGAACGGCCATTGTATTGTTGGCATATATGCTTTGTCCAAAACGAGGTGGGGGGCGTGTTTGTGTGCAATTGTCAGAAAGAGTACACAAGGGGAGAAGCAGTGGGGGCTGACTCTGTGGGTATGTGTACAGGGGTGTTGCACATGTTGTTTCCCATGCGAATCTACAGGGTTGAATGAGAGTGAAGATTTTTTGTTTGGACGCAAGTCGAAATGATTCATAAAATTGGTATCATGAGAGTGGTCTTAAATGACTTAAGTGCATTATATTTGTGATGATGAAAAAGATTGAATTTACAGTAGGTTTTTTACGGATATCGCTTGCGGCCAACCAGAGTTGGTTATTGAATCTGGAGCCTAACTATGAGACTAGAATCATATCTGATGATCAATCAGACTAGAGTTATGTAGAACTGGGATCAGCTTGGATCTTGAAAAGAGTCACCGTTGAGTTATTAACGCACTTGAATCTCCTTTTATGAGCTAGCATGGATTAACGACTTAAAAATAATTTGGCTTTGTGTCTTCACACAATTCTAGCGAACTCTAGCAATTCATTTCTTTGACAGGAAAACAGGCACATATAATGACTTTTACTTTTTAATGGGATAGTGATGTTATTTCCAAACCTGTATACCTTTTTTTTTTTTTTCGTGTGAAACATAAAAGGAAGAATCTTTGAAGATTGCTGGTTACCAAACCGTTTTGGTTCGCTATTGACTTTTGTTGTAAATTTCTCATCCATACATAGACCTTATACACCTATTCACACTTTTGGCTTTCAACAGAAGAAAGTAATACAAGTATGACAGACATGAGGAAAGTACATGATCATATTTTGGGTGAATGATCCTCTTAACCGGGCCATTTGGTTTTTTTTTAATGTGTTATAGAAGTGTGTACGTTGAACCAAATGGCTAGACAGAAGAAGAGGTTCGAGCGCTAGGTTTTTCGCCGCTCACGCGGTAAGGCGGGGCTTCAATACCTGTGGAGACATGCTCAGGCACGGGTGGAAGTCACGACGTGCAGAATGCGATTCGATGGATGGACGACGCCATGTATTACAGCCCTGCCGCAGAACAGCTTGCGGCACGGGATTATGACAGAGCGAGAGAGCAAGAATGGCCATTAGCCAGTCACGGGACGTTGTTTTGGCACGCCACCGCCCCTCTGCGTCGAACCATGCATCGTTGATTATTTCAGCCTAGGGGGGTTAGCACCTGGCCCAACCGGCGCCGAGCCCTTCCCAGGTTAATTCCCCACGCCAGCAGCGGAAAGGGGGCTGCGGAGTGTGAGCGGGTGGGTGCAGTGTGGGGGGGGGTGAGTGGGGTGTGCCGGAGGGGGGTGTACACGTTTGTTGTCAGGACTGCTATATAATGAGCGCGCCGCTCAGGTCCCCGTGGACATTGGGGACGAGGTGTTCCTGGCTGGCGTCACGGGGGGGCGAGTCGCGGCGTCTGTCGAGGCCATTGCCTAGTTTCCTGCCCTCACCGGGGAGCGGGAGGATCCAAGGACTGGATGCTGAATCTCACGACTGATCAGCGGCCACCACTGCTGCGAGAGAGTGGTGGTACGGAGCACGTCTGTGTGTGAGAAGAAAAAAGACAGGAAAGAGAGGGAGCAAGTGCGTGGAGTGGGTAAATGTTTTATTTTATTTTTTATTTGTTCCAGGTTTCTGGTTCTCTATAATATTTGGAAGTTCGCAGAGATGGTGGTTATGCTAATGTTGATCAGCGGTAGTATATTTTCCCCACTTTTCCTTTCTTGATATTTTGTCAAAAGAGCTGTATATTGTTCCTCTACAAAAAAGAATTACTGTTAAAAGCGCTTTCATGCAAACCTCATTCAGATTTCAACGCCACGTTTGAGGCTGCTGTGAAGTGTAAAGAAGAAAAGAGCACAATGGTCTATTTTGACCCCCTCATGGTCATACACACCTGATGTGCTGCACCTGGAATTTCTCATCCCTTCCCTTCCTGTTGAGCTATTCAGAAAGTGCACTATAACAACATCAGGCTGACCCTGGATCATATGTTCCTTTTATATATTCTCTAGGTATATTGAAACAGGTTTTTTTTAATCCTCATGTGATGTTGTATTCACATTTGGCACTGTACACGAACTTGAGTCAGAACTTGAATTTTATTGTCTCCCTCCTCCTGATGGGTTTAGGGGTTTTACAGTACATGGTTACGGTATGTTTTGTTAAATTGGCCATTCACTTAATCTTCAGCAATCACCGCAATCATATTTTAAATAAAAGAAGTCATTTAAGCCAAGTAGTGAGCCTGCATCCCATTCAAATGTGATAATTGGTAACTCTTTACAGTTTTTATTCCATTTGTAAGTCCAGTACACTAGTCAAACTGTTTTTTGAGTGCCAATAAAAATTGGAGACCAGAATAGAAAGATGAGTTGTCTTTAATCAGGCATTTTTTTGCATTACTCACCCCCCCTTGACCGTAAATATAAAACTCCACTGCAAAGTATCTGAGGACAATAAGCCAAGCAAAATAGATGTAATCACTGCTGCATGTTCACTGCAGCCACAGATTGTGTGATGGTTTATTTTAGCTGAGACCCAGGATTTGGTTCCTTGGTGTGCAACTGATTTCGAAAGACAGCTTTCACATTAATCCAGCAAACAATCTTACAGTCAGTTTGTGTGTCAAGTTTAACCAAAACCTGGATGGATCTCAGGGTGCTTTGTGGGATACAAACGTGTGTAGGTTAAGGATTCCATAGGTTGGTGCTCGTTATTAGACTGCACAAAACATGGTAACACAGGCTTTTAAGTGCATTGGGAGGAGAACTGGCGGTCCATTGTTCAGGCACACGATGTTGTGGCTTGCCCACTGAGGCTCTATAAATAGCTGTCATCAATATCTTCTTCTCAACCTCCTCACGTTCCCAATCCACCTCAGGATGGGCTCCTCTAATGGCATTAAATTTTCAAAAGAGCTGAGTCCACTGCGCCTCTCCGTGCCCACATCCGCCCAACAGGAGAGCAAAGGAGAGAGCGATGGAAACGAGAAGAAAAGAGTCACAGTAAAAAGAATGAAAAGACTCAGACTTTGTGGAATGCAGTTTAAAACTGAATATGCAAGGTTTTAAAAATGGAGATGAATGGTAGGCTGTGGAGAGATTGGGGACATGTAGATGTGGTCATTTGGTTGTCCATATCTACTAATTCTCTACTCTGTTGTGAATAATGCATTAGCACTTTAATCATCCTCCACGGGCCGGTCGCCGTGCCTAACGCCGCTGTCATGGTGGTGCTGGGGGGATGTGTCGTTCCCGAACACGTGCTGTCCGTTGTGGCCCCTCCATCTGTGCCCTCTGCCCTGACCTGGGACGTTTAGCTGTGTCAGGCAAACGCACCATCGCAAGAGATCCTGACCCTCGCCTCTACCTACAACTTGTCCTAGTCTAATCGATTACTCCTGAAGCACACGAGATAATGGAACACACACACACAGTTACACATGTTCGCGGCTCGTCTCCTGTCCGCGACCCCTGTGACTGACCTTTTCTGCTTTTGGAGAGATGTCAGTTCATTGCCGTCTGTGACCTCGCAGTTAGTGGACACTGTAGTTTGCTCTAATTACTGTTACTAAGGAGAATTAATAACATTCAAAAGAATGGTACTTTGTCCTCTGTCATCTTCATTTTAAAGGGTTTTTTTTTTTTTTTTGTATTTAACTCCTGATGAGAGGGGTCATTATGGTTGACTATTCATCCAACTACTTCATTTTCCCCTTAGCTGTGCGATTTCAGTGTTTTTTTTGTGTCTTTTTTTTTGTTTTTTTTTTTTTTTTTTTTACCCATTCTTCTTTTGAATATGTTTTTATTTAATTATTTATATCTTATGGTTTTGTGGGTATTGGTCCAATAAGTAAAAAGAAATATACACTATGTTGAATCCAGCAAATCAATGATAGACAAATAATCATCAGACTACCAAATTCCTAGATGGTCTACCAGTTGTTTAAAATAAGCTGTTTTTATATCTATGTGATGTATGCAGGTTGTTTCTTTCTTGTTTCTGCTTAGTTTTCTTATCTATGTTTGAAATTTTTTTAGCACTAATCAAATATGCATATTACTAATGTGCCTTTATGTGTTTGTTGTCCCTGTAGGAAAGCGGCTGCAGGAGTGGATCTGTGGGGTTCTGTGCCTCTCACTCTTCGCTCTTAACCTCTCCTTCCTCTTCCTCAACTTCTCCACAGTGCACATCTACAGAATCATCTTTGGCATTGGTAAGTCTTACATTTACAACTTTCTGTTCATGTCTTTCCCTTTGTTTTCCCATAAAGTTGGTGCTGTCATTAATCTCTACAGAAACCCATTGGTTGAAGTGCACTTTTTCCATGTCATGGTCTCATGGTCCACTTTTATTTAAGTACTGATTGAATTTAACACTGCTTCTTTCGTTCTCTTAAAAGTGACTGTAGTTGTGACAGCCTGATTCCTGCCTCTGGGATCGTACATTGGGGAGCTGATACATGGGGTTTCAGTGGACATCCCAGTAATTGGGAAGGTAAGGACCAAGGCTATGCATAGTTCAGTATGTATGGCATAACTGTTTTTACACTATTATGAATATGATTGGGCTGCAGGTGTGTGGGAACATTTAGGTACATGGCACCATCTTTCTGGCACACATGCTTTCCCACACACTCATATATGCACAGTGTGGTCTCTTAGCGTAATATCTTTGTTTGATTTTAACAAATTACTCTGTTTAATTTTCATATCAGTTTTTTGCTCTATTGCCTGTTATGGTTTACCATGCTCAAAAAAACAGCGAGTGTGAAATGCCATCGCCCACCCTGGGGAGTTCAGGCCCTTTCTGCTTTTTCCTGGAGCGCCACATCTTAACCCCACCCACTCTCAACCCCAAAGGGTGCTGGGGATACTCAGGAGGGTTGCATTAATGCATAGTACGGTCGCACTCTCCTTGCCCAATCAGAGAAAAGGTCACCCCCTCGCTGTCCAATTAAAAAGCAGCCGACACTAGCTTTCTGTGTCAAAGGGAGTAGGGGCCATGAATCTGGGAGCATTTATGTGTTTTGTGCTGACAGGGGTCGTTGTGCTATTATGTGGAAGGGGGGCAGTAGACTGGCGGTAGAAAAAATGGCAAAACCTAAGCTAAATCCGGTCCTGACTGCCAATTATTAGGCTACTTCTGGAAAAATAAGGACTGTTAAATTTGATTACAGTGAAAGGAAAATGACAAGTATACGGGTTTAGCAATGATCAGAATACACTTGACAATGAGTGCAGCCATGAAATTTTCACAGATTTAGGCCTGTCCTTTGAGTAACACCAATCTTTCACTGGCTGATGTGTGCTCTATATAGACTATAGGACTGGGTGGTATGATGCTTTATACTGTGCAACTCCAAATAGTCTGCTATAGCATTTATATGATTTGATGTGGTGATTATGTATTTAAAAATGAAAGGGAGATCATTTTAATTTTATGTTTACATTGAGTCTTAAAATTTAAATAAACAACTAAAAACTAAAACCAGTCTGTTTAGGCTTCACAGCAATATAATGTATAGTATGAAAAATGGACAGATGTATCACTTATTACACAAATTTTCACCACATAAATAATAATGGGGACATGAAATATTGATTTGAGAAGTAACCATTTTAAAATCTTGCAAATGTTTATCTACTTATAATCCATTACAGTGTGCATAGCAATCATTCTAACAAGACAAGCACTTCAAGAATATCAGCTTTACTGTAGGCCTACTATCAATCCTGAAGTACTTCATTTTCATTTTACAATAAATACAGTGGATAACTAAGGCTCAAGATGGCAGCAGCTGTGTTTGAATGAAATAAGAGAGCGTGTTCGTGGTGTGATCCAAGACATGTGAAAGGACCGCCGGTTACAGCTGGGAATTGATTCCAAAAAGAACAAAATGTCAAGGCTTTGGGAATCAAGAGTCGATTCCAAAGGTTGGAATCAGTTCCTTCAAATGGAATCAACTCCTCTGAAAGTGCCTTTCTTAAATTTCAGAGTTAATCATTAATTTGCCTTACTAATAGTGATTGGAAGCCTGATTCATTTTCGTGAACATTTTTGTTAGATTGAGTTTATTGTTTTTGAGAGTTGATTTTGGATGTCTGTTTCATTTTATTTATCTTGAATTGATTAGGTAATTATCTTAATCAAACAGCCCTAGCCACAAATAATTTGTTGATCAGTCATTATTAGATATTGGTATTTGGATTTGTAATTGTGATAAATAACTGACTTGTCCTGACTGACCAATAATAATGAAGCATTTCTGAGGGCTGTGTAATAAATTTTCAATATTGACTGATAGTGATCATTTACAATTCTCTAATGTTGTCTATTATGGTACCGATATATACCATGGTTTTAGTCATACTGCCCACACCTTATGTCCTGCTTCTATAAAGGGGGCATGTTTACATGCTGGTCATTGAGGCCCTAATTTGTCCTACATGGCCAATTCTTTGAGGCGAGAGCAGGATTGTAGAGAGCAGGTCATCTGAACGGCCCGTCCAGCACCTGCTGTGGGTCAGGCCGAGGGGCCTGCATTCTCTTGCTTTCATCATTGTCCATCTGTGCTGTAAAATGGCTCAGCCACACCGCCTCACCGTGAAGGGGTTTCCACCCAGCTCCGCAGTCACTGCCGATCCTTCTGCTGTCGAGGATAATTAGGATCCACCACCTGGGAGTGATCAGACTTCAAAAAAAGCGAGGGAATTTACAGACATCCAGAACGCTGAGCTTTAAGACCCTTAACCAGCAGATTAAAGGCGGCACTTAGTGGACCGATATATATGGCTTTTTTGTCCACATGTTCAAACAAGAAGCACCAACTTGAGGGAGAATCTTTAATGACCATGATTTAAACAGGCACTTAAGAGCAAAGAGTGTAGGGAGGAGGAAAAAAAGGCAAGAGAAATGAAATGGATCTCTCATGTGTGCTCACAGTAAGGGTGGGGGAGGACGGGCTCCGGTCTTTGGCTGGGTTGCTAGGGCAATCTGAAGATGTGAGTCGTGATTAGGCAGAAGGCGGGTGAGGCGAGGCGAGGCAAGGCAGGCCGTTTAAACGGTGTGTGGGATTAGCAGCGGCGAGGCACAGGTTTTGCAGCAGCGTGCCGGTAAAGTCGACATGCATGCCGTGTGCTGTCTTGGGCTTAGCGCTCTTTTAATCTCACGCACAGAGAGACGGAAAGGAAACGAGGAGAACAGGAGGGAGCATAATTGTCGAAATATCAACAGATAGTTTTCTCTGCTCCAGCAGAGTGTCACCACTTGCTTTCAGATATAGGTGTGATTGAGTTCAGCCCACAAACACGCGATAATGACATTTCCCCCCCCACGCTCCGTCTCTGAAACGCTATGGTAATGTGGCTCCAAATGATTCCTCCTTTTTATGTGGAAAATAAATTACATTCATTCTTGTATTTTCCTTTGTGCTTATACAATCCTTTCTCTTAGTCCCTTTCATTTTACGACACCCGCGCAGTCGCAGACGGGTGCCCGTCTCAAAGCAGCACTCCTGGGCGTGAGTGACAGGCGCTGCTGGGTTATGGTTTTTCATGATGCTGGATCTGAGCCGTGGGGAAGTGATGTTTAATGGCAGGTTATCTCTCCGCTCCGTAACGTCTAGCTCATGTCGCATGCGTCATCTTTCATTTAGGACCTAGTACCGCCAACACACCAATTTGCGTCTATCAGTCAACATCTGACCCCACCCAGCCCTGTCGTGCGGCCAGATTCGGGCAAAATCTGCCTTTTCACATTTTCAATGCTGATTTTTGTGGAAAACCTGTAGTTGCTACATTCGTACTGGTACAGATACATATTTTCAAAATTGACTAATCAGACAGCATGTTGCCTGAACATCTGGTTGACTAATCATTATTGACCAAAAGTACTGTATAATAAATAAATAGGTCGGGTTTTGGTTCACCTGATTCTATTTTTCTTAAACAAGAACTTTGTGACAGATGTTTCTGAAGAGTTCTGCACACAGATTTTCTGTGGGCTTACAGCTCATTATCAGTAGAGAAACTTCAAGCAGAGGATGTTTCTGGTTTCTGTACTGATTATTTTAGTTTAAACTCTTCTTTTTTATTTCTCACCCTAAAATGCACATCCAGTGTTCTTACAGCTTGTTCAGAGTCTCTAACTAAAACACAACAATAGCTTCTAGTTTTACCCTGCACTGTCTTTATCAGAGACGTACCCATTCATTACCACAGGGTAATGGATCTAAATTGCAGCCCTAGACACCCCTGCCCGTTTTTCAATTGAACCTTAACCTCCCTTCCCCCTGCTCCCCCCATCTCTCTTTACTTCTCTTTTTCCATTCAGGCATTTATTCGCCCGTTCCGGAGCACCACATTGATCCAACGGCTATCACACGGCATGACTTCATAGAGACTAATGGAGACAACTGCATGATCACCATCCTGCCTCTGGCCCACATGGCCTATAAATTCCTCTCCTACCCACCAGGTACACACACACATCCACTCACTTTTCCGGTGTGTCGTGAGAGTGAGTCAGCGTGACTATTTTAGAACCAACAAGTGTGCCCCACATTCATCTTAAAATACCTAAAAATTGGGAAATCGACACAAATGAGAATATATGGTTTGAAAAGGGTAAAATGTTCTCCGTTCCATTTTTGCCCTGCTTGGGTTGCAGGAGTAGCTCAGGCAAAAAATTAAAATTTGTATCTTTCACTCATACTCATGTTATTGCAAACCTTTATGACTTTCTTTTCTCCTTATAACACAAGAGGGGAAATTCAACAGAATCTCCTGAGTGCTTACATTTTCCATACATTTGGATAATTCTGATGTTTTTTTATTTATTTATTTGTCCAATAAAGGAATAGTTCACACAGAAATTAAAAATTTGTCAGC
Source organism: Cyprinus carpio (assembly GCF_018340385.1). NCBI lineage: Eukaryota > Metazoa > Chordata > Actinopteri > Cypriniformes > Cyprinidae > Cyprinus > Cyprinus carpio. Next base: position 1,240,284 of record NC_056589.1, on the reverse strand, counting down.
AATTACACACCCTCAAGTTGTTCCAAACTCACAAGACTTTCCCTCCATTGAAAGTCCATTCCATTAAAACTTTTACTCTTCAAAATATTCATAAAGAGATAGTAAGCAAAATCAATATTGAGTGGTTTAATCCAAGTCTTCTGAAGAGACACAATTTACATAGAGCACACTGAATATGGTAAATGGAAGCTCAACTGTACTTGCTTGACGCTGTTTGTTTTTATTTTCGTTTTTTAAGGTGTTTTGTATTGCTGTGTGAAAAAGCTTGAATTTTAATTTGATTATTTACTGTTGTGCTTATTGCAATAAATATTTAGATTCTTTGGAGTTATGGAGTTGGTTAACCCCTGTACTAATGCTCATGTTATTCCAAACTTGTATGACTTTTATAACACAAGAGGAGAAATTGAGGAACGCCCCATGCTTAATTTTTTCTTAAAATTAATGTCAAGTAAATTTAAATTCAGTTTTTTGTTTCTTGTGTAAAACTATGAAATCAATTCATAAGACCAAGAATATCACACACAAGTTGTATTGGAACGCAACAGCATCCATCCTGTCCCATTTATGGTTTCCAGTCATTCTTGTTTTAAAAACATGAGAGTAGGTAAATGGTGAAAGAATTTTCTTTGGATAAAATTCCATGAATTCAATTGAATTAAATTCCATTCAAACTTTTTTTTTTCAAACTTTTTTGCTGGTGATCTGCTCAGTCCTATGAAAATTGAAAGGTCAATTTGATTTGATGTTTCTCATGCTAAAGGATAAGGCTTGTATTTTACTAGAGGGTTAGGGCATGTCGTATTAATTTGCATATAATTTTATCTTTCTTTCTCTTTCCACCTTATGCATCGTTCGTCTATCTCTCCCTCCACCTCTCCATTACGCTATCTCTCTTTCCCAGATGCCCTTGCAGAGTCCTACCCCTGGGAATGTTTTGTTTTTGCGTTGGCGGTCTTTGTAACCATGACTAATCAGATCCACAAGTGGTCCCATTCCTACTTCGGCCTGCCACTCTGGGTCACCCTACTGCAGGACTGCCACCTAGTGCTGCCACGGAAACACCACCGGATCCATCATGTGTCGCCACATGAGACGTACTACTGCATCACCACAGGTACACACACTCATGCTTCACTTGATGAGTCGGAAGCCTGGTGTTAGTGTTATAACCCAAAAATATGAGAATTCGGTCATTATTTACTCAGCCTTATGTCATGTTATGACTTTGTCTTCTGCAGAACACAAAAGGAGATAATTTGAAAATGTCTCAGTGTTTGTTTTTTTGTCAATACAGTGCAATTCAATGGGGTCCAAAACAACAATGGATGTCATTGACTTTAATTGTATGAACAAAAACAGTGGAAGTCATACAGGCTTACAACAACACTAGGATGAGTAAATTATGTTTTTAGGTGAACTATACCTTTAAATATACCCAGAGTCCCGTAGGCATCTTTACAACAACAATACGTACTGGATCAGATTCAGAAGATGTAGGTGAACTTCCTCTGAGAGTCTTTAATGTAGTTGATCATGGTAACCTACAGTATCTGGCAAGGATTCTTCCACGGAGCGTGGCCTGCATCGCCAGTAGCTGTAAAGAGTGGGTTAAAATAACTTTTTTAAAGTCAGCTGTGTGTGTGTGTGAAGGCATTAAACTCCCATGATAGCTCGAGCACTCAGTATGCGATGTGCGTCTCTGGGAGAGAGGGGAGAGAGGATGCTTGTGCGTCACCCTGCGCCCCAGCGGACGACAGATGTGTGTGTGCACGCATGCTCCAGAGCACAGACCGGTCCTTTTGACCCTCCCTCTTTTCTTTTCCACTGCTGCTCCCTGATCCCACTGGGAGACGCTGATGAAGGGAGAGGAAAGGGTCTCTCTCTCTCTCGCACACATACACAAACGTGCACGCTTGGGAGTCTCTCTCTGCGTGAGCCCTGCTCCTCCACCCTCCCTGCCCGAGACCCCAGGGGCCAGGGCCCGCCTTTGTGTATGCCACTGGCTGACAACCTCCATGTATATTTAATGCTAACCTGCTGTCAGTGCTAACAAATAGGCTTGCGCGAAGGGGGGGTTGGGTTTGACAAAGATGAAAAATCAAGCAAACATGATGAGCTATTCTGCTCTCCTCCTGCACCAAAGGGGTCACTGTAGAGAGAGGGTAGAACACACACACACACACACACACACACACACACACACAGAGGGCTGACACAGACGTGACCGAGGAACAGTGTGGTGCTTCAATACAGACATACAAGGGCAATGGATGACTATGTGATGTCATAATCAGGGTTCACTGAAAACAGTACTGTGGCGGTACCGTGGTACTGTAATGATGTCAGGTAGAAATACCATGGTACTTTCAATTGGCACTGAATGATTAGTGTGTTCCTATAACATTACCATAGTATTTACATGGTACTTCAAAGAATAACATTGTACTTGCCACTTACTATACCATCCAGCCATACTACTATAGTGTGTGTCCAAAGAACATGGTACAGTAGTATTATGGTCATTTTTGAGACTTTCGAGACTGTTTTCATGATACATGGACTTCTGGTGATTATCAGCTGGCCAAATGCCTGATTATTCGCCTAGGTTGATGTATGTGTGTCACTGTTTTGAACTATGTCCTGCATGTTTTTGTGTGTTAAATATCTAAATGTCTTGTGTGTGTAAGGGTTGAAATGGTTTTCTTGTCAAAACCCAATGGAATGCATGTCTGGGAGCACAACAGAAGTGTGTGTGTGTGTGTGTGTGTGTGTGTGTGTGTGTGTGTGTGTGTGTGTGTGTGTGTGTGTGTGTGTGTGTGTGTGTGTGTGTGTGTGTGTGTGTGTGTGTGTGTGTGTGTGTGTGTGTGTGTGTATGTACATAGTGGAGTTGAGGCGGGCGGGCTGGCTGGGGGTGGGGTGCTGCTACATATTTATAGCAGTAAGTATGTACATTACTCTACTGCTTGCGCCTGATCTTCTGTCCATCCCCTGGGAGTCACCATCCAGGAGCTTCTGTGTCTCATCGCTTCTTGATGTTGTTCTCTGTGCCTTCCCCTCTTTCTTCCTGTCTTGCTCTTTTGTCCTTGCACTCTCCTTTTTGCTTGCCTTGCCCCTCTCACTGTTCTCTCTTTTCTCTCGCTGGTGAACAGTGTGTAATTCAGCGAGAGGAATGAATTTGTCTGGTTGGTTTTACACATCAAGCCTGTGTGCTTCCCCTTTTCTGTATTCCTTTTTCAGTTTTACTCCTGTTTCAAAGTACTCTGGCATGATTGTGTTATGACAGTTTTACACACAATATTAATGTTTTACATGTATTATAATTTATTAATAATACGTTAATTAAAATGTGATGATGTGAAGTTTATCCCTCTTTAATCTCGAAATTTATTTTATGGTTTATGGCATGTTTTCCAATTATATACACTATTATTTAGAAGTTTGGGTTTGGTAAGATTATTTTGTTTTTTGAAAGAAGTCTGTTATGCTCACCAGCACTGCATTTAATTATCAGAAATACAGTAAAATGGTAATATTGTGAAATAATATAATTTAGCTGTTAATATATTTTATAATGTCAGTTTATTCCTGTTATGGTAAAACAGAATTGATTCCAGTCTTTAGTCACATGATCCCGCAGAAATCTTTCTGAGATTCTGATCTGTTGCTCAAGAAACATTTTTTTCATTGTCATCACAGTTGAAAACAATAGTGCTGCTGCTTTTTTTTTGTGGAAACCATGGTACTTTTTTTCAGGATTTGATAAATATATAGTAAAAAAAAAAACAGCATTTATATGAAATAGAAATCTTAGTGTTGCTTTTGATCAATTTAACAAATTCCTGCTGAATAATATTATATAATATATTGTTTTTATATTTTTATTTAAAAAAAAATATTATTTACACACGTCCAGTTTTAAATCCATTCTCTGCTGTTAATCTGTACCACTTGACTATCTAGTCTTACACTTATATTAACAACTACTCAGGAGTCAAAGTGTTTTTTTCCCTCCTTTTTGGTCATGTCTTATCTCGCCTGTGGCACTAAGTGAGCCGCTGCCATTGATGTCCCATCATAAACAAACTTTTCTTTCTCTATCATTCTCTCCCTCAGGGTGGTTGAACTACCCACTGGACAGAGTGGGTTTTTGGCGGACAATGGAGTGGTTGATCGAGAGATTGACGGGTCAGAAGCCACGCAATGATGACCTGGCCTGGGCCAAGAAATCCGAGTGACCAGGATAGCAGGACTGAATTCCCTCCCTCATCCATCTCTCCCGCTTTTTAGGGGGAACAGAAACCGAATATGGGCCTTACCTCTGTACCCAAAACCTCTCTCTTATAGGGATGTAACGATTAAACACGAGCTGGTTAAAAATCGAATAAAATATGTGACGATTCAAATCGGTTGAGATGCTAAACAAATCGCGATTCATTTAGGGGTAGGAGTTCATATGAATCCATGTCTGAGGGGAACTTACTGTCTTTAGAAAAGCTTAGATGGTATTTTTACTTTTCATTTTGCCTCTGTATAATGCATATTAAAGTTCATAAGTGCAGCTCTGCTTCGCTTACAGCGGAAACCAAGGAAACGCTTTAAGCGCCACCTGCTGGCAGAGAGTGAATCTGCGTCTCATTCAGCTCGTCTGCTGTTTCATGCAGATATTTTGATGTATAGTTTCACAAAACTGAAGTCAAACCATTCTGTTTTTGCTTCAAATTTCGTAATTATACAATCTAATTTAGATTTAAAACATGTATGCAACATCTTTGTTTGGATCATGATTAAAATGCAGTGGTTGCCTCTAATTTTAAATGTAAGAGAGCACAGACAAAGCCTTATTTTGTGTATATGAAGAGATGTATTTGTGTTACATATTTATGTGATTTGGGGCTTGTTTTAAAATTTCAGTTTAGTTTTGTTATTTACATTTACGTTATATTTAAATTTTGTCACTTAGATGCTTTTATCCAAAGTGACTTATAAATAAGGACAATAGAAGCAATCAAAACCAACAAAAGAGCAATAATATGCAAGTGCTGTATTAGTATATTATTATAGTGTTATATTTCAATTTCACAAAGAAATGTGCAGCATTTTGTCCAAGCATTTAAAAGGACACATTTCATTTGTAACTTGTCTTAAATCTCATTTTGTAAAAAAAAAAAAAAAAACGTGAATCGAATAGAATCGTGAGTTGAGTGAATCGTTACATCCCTCCTCTCCTATAATGTTCCTGTGTCCCTCTGTCTTCCCTAAACCGTCTTCTCTACAGCACAGAACCACAGATCACTCTTACTGCTGGGGCCTTTTCCTGTCACTAAGGTCTGCTATACGCAAGCCATCACCTGTTCCTCCTCTACTGGCTTCCTTCTCCGTTTGTAGATGTCCATACACAACGAAATAATAGAAAGACGAGATGAAGTTCAAAACGGTGGTTTCAAACTGTTGAGATAATGATGAGAGACACTGTTTCTCTCACAATCCTTTGCTCCATCTCCATGTGCTTTTTCCGTTTCGGTGTATAAAATGTATGTTTTCTGGAGGTTGGGCTCTCCAGAGGACCGAAACCATGTTGTGATTTTCCCAGCATGGTTTTCAGAGCAAGGCATGGAATGAGATAAGCAATTATATCTGGATTTGATTCCACAAACTGCGAGAAAAGATTTATTGCTATCTCAAACACTCTCTCCAGTTTCACAAAAGCATCTCGGCAGCATTAAAACCCTCCCTTGGTTTGAACCGAAGGACGCATGGAGGATCCATTCCTCAAAAAACGCAGGGAAAGGGTTTTGTTGGCCAAACTGCTTGGTCAGTGCTCAGTTGACCCAACTGAATGTGTTCCCTGAGTGTTTTTTTTTTGTACTGAGCTTGTGTTAGCCTTAAGTACAAACCCATTACACTTATTTCTAATCAGCTTACTGGGGCTTAGCAGTGATGAACATTGATTGTGTCTCTGGTGTGTTAGCGTGACATGTTATTGATATTTGGAGTAGTATTAACAGTCTAGCTAGTGATGTCCTCCTGCTGCATCTTGTGGTACAATGGTTTAGCAAAGGTTGTACAAGCAAAAGGTCACTTTAGAAAAAGGTCAATTTGAATTGGAGTAACCAAGTTTTATTAAAGAGAATTATTAATGTTTTTTTTTTTTTTTTTTTAATTGAATGATATATGCACACTGTTTGACCAGAAGTACTTTTCATGCAAAACTTAAGCAAAAAACAGCCAAATACACTCCCTGTTTTCTCTCACACACATATTTACACATGCACACTTACGGATTTTAATCATGAGCTCTAAAAACACACTCTGTGAAGATTTCCTGTGGATTTATGTCATTTGTGCTGAACTGATAAATGGAGAGAATAAGGGTTTTATACTGTGTTTCAGTATGGATCGTCTCACGTTCTCTTACAACAGCTGCAGCTCCACAATTTGGGTTTCATTGTCTGGCTTTTTTTTTTTTAATCATAGTACAATATAACACTCAGCCTTGTATTTGTTATTTGATCTTACTTTCCATCTCGCAGCTAATGCTTGCTGCTATTCTGCCTTAAACCAATGTTTTTATTAGCTGTATGATTTAATAAATATCTAATAAATAACATTTGATTATTTATTTATTTTTATTTTTTTATTTGTAACTCAAGTGATTTTTAAATGTTGCTCATTAAATCTAAAAATTAGAAGCAATAATTTAGTTCTCTTTGTTAAAATGAGACCGTAAAACAATTACAGAGCTTTGCAAAGATAATTGCGCCGGAAATCTGCTGGGTACTTGGAGGTGATTTAACAATGAATCACAAGCTCTGTTCTACTCAAGTAGAAAATGTTTATGAGAGATTCAGGGGGGTTCATTTAGGAAAGCACTAAACTGCAACCTTAATTTAATAATTTGTAACAAAGAATTGATTGGAATTAGCAATTTATGTAAGATGGACTGTGTGGACAGTAAATGATGAGTTAAGAGCGCCCTCTGGTGGCCGAACAATATCCACACAGCTGAACGAAAGACACTACTCCATTTTCTCTGCACTAACTAAAAGAATTATAGTACTATCATGGGTTTTGTTTTTGTGTTAATACTTTGGTGTTTTTTATTTCCTTTGCAGTATTGCAAAAATAAAATAAAAACAGTTATTGTATAAGGTAAATATTCACTACCATGTTATATTTTGGAATATATCATCTGAAACCATCACTGTACAATAGTACCACCACAATACTTTTTATAATAGGGGGCTGACAATTATCTGATCATTATGTTTTGTATTTGTAGTCAACATTGTAATGCTGTTATTGTGACTGCATAATTCACAAATGAACTCTGAATCTGCCAGTTATCACTGAAACAGGTGTCCCGAGAAATCGGGCTATCTGACGTTGACATGATGTTGGGAAAGGACTGTTTGTTTGGCCGATTAATGGAAGAATCGGTAAGTGTTTTCATAACCTTTTTGGTTTTTCTGTTTGGTGCTGTTGGCACAAAAATAATTTACAACCGCTTTAAGATTCTCAGATAAAAACAATGGATGGTAAACATGTAGAGCACAATGCCATTGTCAGTCTTTATCACAGTGCTGCATTGTTTGTCCTGTCTGCTTCCTGTTTCCTGCAGCAGTTGGCCTCTTGTGGGGACAGAGTGATGCTGCTCTGGATCTGCCTGAGAAAATGATCAAATATTTTTGTTAATGATAAACCATGTGTAATATGTAAAATGAAATGTGCTTTAAACAATTCTTATATTCAAAGTCACTCATATTGCCATTGTATTTTTAATTAGCAAGTTGATGCCAAGCAGGTCAGAGACGCTTGATAGTCTGATCTCTGTGACCTGGTGATGGGGATGAAGGTACGATTGGGCCTTTCTACCCAGTGATGGGGCGAGGTGTCAAATGTTTCTCACATTTTTCTTTTATAATGATCTTGACATTAGCAAAATGTTGTATCTACAGTATATAGGACGGGGCAGAACAGAGAATATTTTCTTCCCCTTGAGTCCCTGAATGTAGAAGAGGTTATGTAACCACAAAACAAACACTGATTGCAATAACATACTATCAAATTAGCCATGATTCGCCTGCTGAAAATCACTAAGCTTTGGAAATTACAGATGGCACTTTAATGCAGTACTGTTCTTGGAAGTCTCTCATGAATTTTGGAGCGAGTTTAGTATTGTTGTTGTTGTTTTCCCATGTGAGTATTTACAATACCATTAAATTGTTTGGGGTCAGTTAGATAAAATACTTTTATTCATCAAGAATGCATTAAATTGATCAAAATTGACAGTAAAGTTTTTACATTGTTACAAAAGTCTTTGCAGATGTGCTGTAATTGATCGTGATTAAAATCAATTAGATAAACTTATTTCTCCTTTTTAAGCTGATCAGTGCAATAGTTCAACACCTGGAGCAATGTATTGTTGTGGTTAGTGGTAATCAGTCAATTTAAGTCACATTTTTTAAAATAAACAATAAAATATCCTTAAAACAATCACTGATTTGATTATTCTGTTTCTGATGGAATTATAACAGGACCTTCATAAATTATCTAGCTAAGCCCATACATAATATACTGAAGCCATCTGCTGTATAGCTACCAGTCTACTGACAGACACATAATCAGAGCCTTTCTGTGCTTGGCTGTGTGAAATAGTTTGACAGTTTTGCTACCAATCATGTCCAGAGTGACAGCCAGATCTCTGGCGCTTCATTTCAGAGAGGGTATACTGACAAATGATGGACAGACCATCTAATTTGCATAACCGTCTTGATGCCATCTATTAGAGTGCTAGAGCCAAGTTCCTTTCCTCTTTTTATTCACAGAAGAGCTCAGAGAGCACTGGAAATGATTGGGAAAAGGATAGGGAAATGCTGTTAGATTTGAATTCATATTACTCTATTACGGCACCACAGCTCAATATGTTGGAGCATGTGTGCTGATCACCAGGCCACAGCTCGCATTTAAGCTAAATTTAAACTAACGACTGTCACAGTTCCCTCTTAACTTATTCTGAGATTATCACATAATGGGGAATATAATAACAAGGCTGACACCTCAGTAAAGACTGTGAGTGCTCCCTGGGTAGTGATAGTTAGAACAGAGAATGAAACTGAAGGTTAACGAAGATACGGCATGAATGGGTACTTCATTAATGGTTGTGGTTGGTTCATGGGTTGTGGTTGTTGGTTCAGAGAATCCAATCTGTTTGGATACCAAAACATGCATTTGGATACCAAAACATTCTGAAAAGCTACAGTACATTACAATACAGTATCTTCAGCATGTTCTGAATGCAACAGATGTTGATCGTCTCCAAGTAACTTTACATATTACTATGTTTGTCTTTTTGTATACGGTTAATGGGTGTAGGCAGAGTGACACTGTGCAGGGTGAACAGCAGTGGTACAGAGATACAGAGAGAAATGAACTGCTGATTCAGGCCTCTAGAGACTACAGTGCTGTCAACCTGTCAAATAACACACAACTGTCACTACAGCCCTGTTCACTTACTGGTATAGCTGCTATAGTCTAAGTTTTCTAGCTTAAGTTAGCATAGTTATGCATGCTGTTCTCCTCCAGGCCTTTAGATGGCCCCCTTGTGCCTCCTCTGTGACACCTCTTCCACATACAGGATGGGCAGATGTGCATTGTGCTGCTGGGACAGAGATGAAAGTGAAGATGTTAATTAGGTGGAAGATGTGAGATCTGTTCTAGATGTGCAGTTGAATGTGCACTTATGTCTTGACTTTCTTGTTAGTCACTTGTACAGCATTTTTGGTGTGGCTGTGGGTGTGGCCCAGAAAAGACCTCACAGATATAGTAATACCTCATTAAACTGACTTTAATGGTAAATCAGATTGGCCAAATTATGTCTTAATTAAAGTTTAAAAATGCCATAATGTGTTAGGACGAGTGTGTAGTGAATTAGTTTAAATTTAACAACTGAATTTTTCGAGTAACTTAGAATGCCATAGTAATTAGTTTAAATTTAAGAACAACTGAAGTTAATTCGAGGTACTTAGAAGTATAGATATGACGGTTTACATGTATTTGTGAGCAAATGGAGGCTTTAGTTGAAGTTTCCTGCTTCTCGGATGTTTTTCATGAAAAAAGACTTGAGTAGACCTCAAACTTTTCTTATCAAATTCTTCCAAGAACAAATTATTTCATACAATATTTTTCAGTGTTTATATTTCTATTCATAAATATTTCTATTCATTCATATATCCGGAAACACTTTAGTGAACACATATTAAGAGTTTTCCCTCAATAAACTCATAATTTGCTGCTTATTAATAGTTAATAAGGTGGTTGTTAAGTTTAGATATGGGGTAGTATTAAGGGATCTAATATATGGTCATCCCGAACAAGGCATTAATGTGTGCTTTATAGGAATTAGTGAGAATTGGTTCTTAAAATAAAGTGTTAGCCTTTATCCCAACAATTTTTTTGTTTGTTTCTGCTTTTACAGTATATATTCTATAAGGAATTTTAGGAGGAACATCTGAGACAAGGTTATAAGACTCCATTCTGGTATGTATCACCCGCTTAAGCTTTTCTCAATGTTTATACTGTTTCTCTCCGAAAAATACTTCAAATTGTGAAAATAAACATGAATTCGCATTGGCTTCAAGTGTCCTGAACTAGTAAAGCGTAACCTCTGAGCAATTAAATTTCCCTTTGGGTTTGTGTGGGCATGTGCTAGAAAGCAAAAGACAGAAAACAAATGGCCTGTGAGTCAGGAGAATCAATCTGGGTTTACAAGAAATATCAGTGAGTGGTAGCCTACATCTCAGTAGCGTTACAGGAAGTATAATTACACTTATAGCATCCCTGCTGTACGTTAGCCTATGCTCTGATTGCCACTCTAATCAGTGACTGATTAAGTCCTCTGTTCAAAGCTCCAGGTCTGTGTGAGACACTGGCCTTGCTGTACTCTCTCTGGGCTCCTTGGGGCCTCTCTGATTGGGTTTTAATTTGCTGGTCAGGGGTTGGCACTGGTGCTTTATTAGCTCAGCGATGGGTTGAGTTATGTACAGCGTTGCTTCTTGCTATTGATCTGTTTTTTCCACAACAAGGTCATTGTAAGGAGAGACAAGGGAATGGATTAATCAACAACCAATAATGCCATCGCTGCACCACGATTTACCTAAAGACATAAAACATTTCCATCAAAGTTCCTGTTTAATTGCTGGCTGTTGCTTCACTAATGGCATCAGGGAGGAGCTGTATGTACATGTGTTCAAAGTGTCAATAAGCATTGGTGAACCCCCCCCCCACTTATTTTCTGTCTGATTCTGGCAGGTCTGCAGACCATGTGTTTAACATTAAACAACTTATAGTTGCTTTGCAAATGGTACATTTTATGATTCATATGATGAAAAATATTGATGATATGTCAGAGAGATTGGGTGTTTGTTGATGCAGATTCAGAAGCAGTGCTTTCGCCCTGGAGCTCTTTCTCTTATCTGTGTGGTCTCAGCCTGAGATGAACCAGCTCTAATCCAAATTCACTTACCTGTACTATCCGGGTTTGACCATACAGCCATATGATGTCAACACTAGAATGATCTGATGAGCTCACGGTCTGAGATCTCTGTCTTTGTCTCGTCCCAAGGCCTGATGGGAATTTACAGTGTGTGTTTTGAGAAAGAGCGAGCTGAAGGGCACAAATACATGTCTTTTCTAATACAGCATGTCAATGTAAAGGTGTGAGAGAGAGCATGTGTGTCATGTTAAAATCTGTTGCTCAGTGAGGGTAGAAAGACAGATGATGGGCCCTGAGTGAGGTGACAACACATTTCTCCTGTCATCCTTCTCTCATCTCATCACCTTCTTCCCTCAGTGCTCTTCTTCTCAGCAGAATGCACAGATGCCCTCCATCTGGGTCACCAAGGTCCATTATGCACCTCCCTCTGCTTTCTCCTGCTCTCTCACACACCTCTACCTGCTCTTCTCCACTTTCTTTATACCCTCTCTTCCCTCATATTTCCTCTGCTCTTTTATTTCTCAGTCATTCATACATATTAGTTGTATGTTTGTTTGTATCTTTTTTTTTGAACCATATCTCTTTGCAACTGGCGTTCTCCCTGCTTCCCCGATTCTTTCCAAAGCGATCCTTCATGATCTTTCATACAAACGATTTTAAGGAAAACTCACTGTGCCTCTTAAAGAGTGCAAAAAGAGGAATTATTATTTGTGTAGGTCACAAACAAATTTAGAATGTTGTTTTATATTGAAGAAAAATACACATGGCACTTATTTCAAGAAATGGAATTTTCTGAGTTGCAGTGCAGCAAACAAACGTTTTGGTTGTATATGAACTGCGCACATGGGAACCACATCAAATCCTCATATAATGTAAATGAACATAAACTAAGAAAACGTTTTAGTGTCAGCACTGTGTACAGGCAAAGGACTCTTATACTTTAAATGTGCATAACTGGATACATTCATAATTGTCTAGCCAACTAAATAAAGGGATAGTTCACAAAAAATTTAAATTCTGTCATCATTTATTCACCCTCATTTCATTCCAAAACTGTAAGGCTTTCTTCTGTGGAACATACAAATTGAATAAAAAAAAAATGAAAGAGAATTGTCATAATTTAATTATTAGTTATTACAGCGCTGTATAATTAGACAGTATTTGTTTCATATTACACAGACATTTAAGTAAGAAGTTTGCATTTGTTCGAAAATAGATATTGACACTTTTTGGTTTTAAACATTTCGAACATGAAATGTAAAGTGACTCAACTGTGGCACTTATTAATACAGAACCTTTTCTGAGAGTTTGACGGAGTGAACTGTTTAACACTATGCTAATTTAAACACCACTAGTCGACCATTGTGGCCTATCCCTATCTCACACTGTGACCGAACAGGCCTTTGAGTATCTGATCCCCCTCAGGGTTTTTTCTGAGACATGGAACAGTTGTAGCAGGCTTGATGTGGGCCTGCTGGTTGGGTGATGTTGAGCGAGGTGGCTGGAGGGATGTGATGTGAGATCACTGACAGAGGACAGTATGATGTAGTGCTGAACCGCTGCTTCACTATTGCCACACAAGCCTTGAGGCTACATGGACCTAGTGATAGTAAATGAATGTGATTGAGTGAGAGAGTGTGGCTATATTGTCATCATGTGATGATAAATGCATACCACATCAGTAGTGGCCCATTAGAGACCACATAACATAAAAATTAAAGCCTATTCGCTTCTTCAATAAGGCCTAAGGCCTATGATATATTGAAATGACTAATCCTTGTTTCAATAGAAAATGTCAATGGAGGAAAGAAAAGTGTGCTTGTTAAGCATAAGTGGGATTTTTAAACCCATTATGAAATTAATGTCTCTTTGGTCCACTAGATGGCAACAATTAAAAAAAAAATGTCTAATGTTGTCATGGTTTCCTCACTAGAGTGGCTCTGACTCAATATGCATTCTTTTGTCCATCGTTTATCCATCCACTCATTCATTTATCTTTATTTTTGGCCTTTTGTTCGGTTGTCATTTATGTCTGTTTGTTTGCTTATCATCCATTTCATATCTGTCATTTGAGTTTATTAGGCCATTTTTCTCTGAGGTGGCTCACTGAATGTGGAGGCAATTGTGTATGTGGTGTGTGTAGTGATATCTGTGGGCTATTCTGACAGCCGTGCGCTGAAGGCACTGTCATTTAGTGACCTTTCTCCAGCTGTATGGAGTTGCATCCTTGTTCAACTAACAGGGAGGCCGTTTCTGGTTCTCTCACCAGAAGAGAGAGAGAGAGAGAGAGAGAGAAAGAGAGAGAGAGAGGGGGGTGTGGTGGAGTATTACAAAAAGAGTGAACAAGAGATTATTGAGCAAGAAGAGTCTGAATTATGATTCAAGAGAAATCATAGGTGCAAGAGAAACCAGCAGACAGAAACTGAAACCAAGACATGGAAGGAGTTTAGGGAATTGTTTTAGTGTTGATGTCTCTCTTGTTCCCATCTAGCTAGATGGATTCTACACTCCCTAATATGCTGGATACACATACTGTTGTATCAAACATATGAGTTTTGTTTTTGTGTGCTGTTGTTTAGCAGCCAGATATCAGACACAAGAATGCGTCGGGTAATTTGTCTGAGATTTCCTGCTACCACATACAGCAAGTCTATATCCAGACGAGCTCAAGATAGCCATTCTTATGCTGATTTGGTGCTCAAGAAATGGTTCTTATTATTACAGTTGAAAATGGTTGTGTTGTGTAATAATTTTGTTGAAACCATGATACCTTTCTCAGGATTCCTTGATGAATAAAAAAGCACAGCATTTATTTGAAATTGAAATATTTTTGTAATAATTGTCTTAATCTACTGTTTGTTGTACAGAAAAGAGCTTTTATGGATATTCTGCAAATGTCTTGTTTTTTTGAGTGACTTGAAGATAGGGAAACTGTCAGAATTTTTACATTTTTTATTGCATCTTTGTTTAGCAACAAAGTCCTATTTACTCTCATATGAATCTTCTCTGCATGGTTTACAGCCAGCATGTATTTTCCTCTCTGCCTTTTTAAGAAACACTTTTCTGTGGTTACCATGACATCACATCTCTTTTCTGCCTCTTCATCTCTGTCTTTTTCATTTTGTTTTCTCCTTTAACTGATCTGCTGTTTTTCTTTTCTTCTCATACTTGTTCTGTTGGCCCCTGCATAGCTGGCTATTGAGGTGTGGAAGTGTGCATCTCTCTGCATACCCACATTTTTAAACTGTCTCTGTATTTGGCTGTGACGCACACTCTCATTCTCTCTTTAAATGTGTGTTAAGAGTGCACTTTAGGAAGACCTCTCTCAGCGCAATGTTAACATGGTCAAGTTCACTTGTATCTTTGCATACATTTAGATTCATTAGGACGTATGAACCAGACAGCTTTTTATCTTCAAAATCATATAGGTACATTTTAACAGTCTCAGAATGCAAATTGCTACCTGAGCAACACTTCAGTCTCATTTTATATACGTAATGTTCCTTTCCTGAAACGGAAGACAAGAATGATTTTGTACATAGGTATTTGTGGATTTCAGTTTTTTTAATCCTGGGTATTTAGTGGTTTTCAAACTTTGTTATTATTATTATTATTATTATTATTATTATTATATTATAATATTGTATTTTTTTATTTTATTTTTAATAACTGAAGACTGGTGTAATGGCTGCTAAAAATTCAGCTTTTTCCATCAAAGGAATAAATTACAATTCTAAATACATTGAAATATAAAAAAGGTAATTAAATTGTAATCATTTTTTTATAATTTTACTGTTGTGTTTTTTGATCAAATAAATAGTGTCTTAAGTGTTATGCTCTAATAGAGCATAAAGACTCAGAAACACTCAAAAATATTAAAATCTTACTGACCCCAATCTTTTGAATAGTGTATGTTAGTATAAGGTGAAATAGTGTTTACAACATATTTCACTTCTGTAATTTAATGTTTTAAGAGTGAAACAGAATATTCCTATATGAAGAAAATGGAAGGCAGGTTTTTATACAGGGAATGTTTGGATCTCAAAAAGTGGGCCATTACAAATAGAATGGAGAAAAATGAGCTTGGTGACGATCTTTGACTGACATTTTGATTGACACTTTAAGAATTTATTATGCTTGTCAGCCAAAGTACCCATCCAATCTAGCTCTCCCACTAGAATCCTGTCTCTCTTGAATTCAGTCAAGTGTACACAGCACAGTACTTGTTCACATTTGTAGCCACCAGGAATGAATATAGAGCTTGAGATGAAAGAAGCCCTCATGTTGACCCAAGCCCCAAAGCAGCCATTGCCTCATCAGTGATCATCAGACCAGAATCTGATGAGTATGCATTTACATGCATGACTGCATTTGAGTTTAAGCCATTTTGCAGATGTCTTTTAATGTGGTGGCATATACACACAGGATATTGGGGAGAGAGATTGTAAGATGCTCATCAGGTTGAGTGACAAAGCGTATGTGTGTCTGTGACACTGGGCAGTGTTATTATCGAGGGATCAGAAGTGAAGATAGTGTTCCGTTTCCCATCAGCAGTTTGGCCCAAGTATCGATCTTTTCTGTCAACACACCACTCCTTATACTCTGTTTACTGAGGATACACACACACCTCATGTGCTTAGTGCAGACTGTATCTGCATGCTACAGGGGCTGTCCAGCGTTTACCAGTATTTATACTAACAGTCTAGTGTGTCTCAAACGTGAGACGCACATCTCACACACTGTATAGTAGTATACTATATAGATAGTAAGAAGGCTGTCTATTAAAGTTAGTGTTCTTAAACTTAAAGGAATAGATGGCCCCAAAATAAAAACCATGGTGAGTGCATTCTCAGGTAATCTGGCTGAAACTATTCCTTTAGGTACCTGGAATTATATGAATTTAAACCCTGTGATCTTCATCGGTCCCGTTGTTTTTAGCCGAAGAAAAAAAAAAAAAACAAGCAAAAAAAAACCTTATTACGACACCTGAGTGATTAAACTTGCCCAGACACAAGCCCTTTACTACAGTAGTCCATTTCACACTTTTTATAGCATTTTATCTGGAATTATTAAAATGTATACTATAATTTAATTAAATGTTTTTAAAAGTTGCTTGCAAAACATTTTTTTTTTTTCAGAATAACTCTGATACTTTTAAATGGCCATCACTGGAGAAAGATTTTTTTTTTTTTTTTTTTGTGCCAGACTGTGTAGTTACAGAATCTATGTACAATCAGGAGCTAACTGTGTCACATTAATCAGCAAAACCTCAACTTCTTAGTACTCACACATATCACAATCACAGATTCACAGAATCATAGTCACTACCCTCACCCACTTAAAACGTGCTTTATAATTATCCTAAACATAAACTTATTCTATCTCTTCATTATACAATCCAGTTATTTAAAACCACTCATTTATTGTCATAAAAAAAATCAGTAGTACAGATTGTTTCATTAATTGTTTCATGCTGAAGTTTTGATACTTATATGAACTTTAGAACAAAACTTTCACTTTATGATGTTTAGTAATTACACCTCTTCAAGCATGACCTGTATACTCAAGTTCTCTTCTGCTTTATATTATATCTTCTCACGGTCTCATCCAACTATAAGTTTCTTTCTCAACATATCTCTCTCTTCACACATCTTTTTCCCACATGCTTCTGATTCATTTTCTAGTATGAAAACAAGCTGACAGGTTTCATTTAGTGGGTATGAGAGATTTCTGTGATAGACAATTATATAAAAATAGATCAAATGTGAGAGTAAATTGTGCCAACCTAGTGAATGATTGTTGTCTTATATATTTTCTGCTTTCGGTTTTTATGTAGTATCCCTATTCTAGGCCTGTCTGCTTGGTTCTTTTGCAGATACTGTACTACATCCGATATCTATGTTTGGCACTTCCGCTTACTGTTGAATGACTAGATAATTATAATTTCCAACATGTCAAAAACTTTAGTTATTTCAAATATAATCAGGCAGGTGACCTATTGTGTTTCAACATCTCTTAATTCTTCTGAAACCCGCTTCACACAGGCTGTCCAAACACTGGTTGTTATGGACTTCCACTGTGACTACAACACATCCAAGTAAAATATGATTATGATGGTTACAGAAATACATGTAAAACCCAATCACATGGCCAAAAAAAAAAAAATCCCATAGCATGGATGATCACACCCAAGGCAGTGGTTCCAGTCCTAGAGAACCCCCAACACTGCACATTTTTGATGTCTCTCTTATCTAACACATGCATTTGAGGTCTACAAGTCTCTATGATCTTCTTTTGTGTTTTTAACAAAAGAAGGCATTACATGAAGTTGGAGTAAATGATGACTAAATGCTCATTTTTGGGTGAACTATCCCTTTTAAATCTGTGTGTTGTGCCTGACGGGGTCCCCTTTTATCTTTTGTTTTTTGATTCATTTGTCAGTGTTTTTGGGTTTAATAATTGGTTTTATTGTTTCAATGCTCATAATTTACCCGGAGTAAACAATTAATCCTGTGTATTCATATGCTGAACGTTTCACACATTCCTAAACACTGGGTTAATGTTCTTGTTTGCCTATTTGCGGAGTCAGTGTCACTAATTGGAAGAACGCAGCACGCGACCTGTTTACATAACGGCTCTAGCATTGCACATAATCATTATATATTGCCGTCTTGCTTATTTTTCCCGTAAGAGGGAGAGCGGCCATTTGTAAATTTAATGTGTCTGCCTGGCTTCCGGTGTCATCCGCTTCCAGGTATTTTTTTAGCTGTACAAAACAGCTATTTTTTTTGCTGTCTTTATGTTGCAGACTGGTGTTTCTTGCCATTTTATTTTAACGTATTTTCTTTATTACAAACACACTGGTTTGTGGCGCAAACAGTTTTACCGTTTACTGCTCTTTGTTATTCTTGATATTTCTGTACAGCGGCTAATGTATCGTGAAGTCTCGTACATTCACAGAAAACACTTTATTTGTATTATGGGTAAATACCACATCCCGCAAAAACTAGATAGCCAACTTAAATTTAAACCCTGCTCTTCAATTATTATTGTCATCACTTGTCTCCTCTCTAATAAAAAAAGCTCTAAAGACATCTCGACTCGAATTACAATATAGAACGTTTTTTAGTAAATTATATTTAAAAAATCTTCTTTATTTTGCTCTTTCCCATGTATCTCCCCCATAGGTTCTATCTTTGTTTCTGTATTATTATTTGTTTCTTTTGTACTGAATTATATTTATGCAATTAAGAAAAAAAACCTTCTCAAAAAACAGCTCACTTCAGCAATAAAAATAAGGTGGATACTATGAAGTTTGAGACTATGAATAGACTTTGGACTATAAATGTAAGCGTGAAACAGTCTTTTCTTTTCTCTACATTAACGCATTTTCAGTCACCATTTGCCTGCAATACTGAAACTGTTTGGTTCTGTGACTGTCTAAATATGAGCATCTTGCCTCAAAGATCATCTTGGGCTTTGTTAGGTTGTATTTTTTTTTTGTCTTTCAGTAGCATCTTTAGGTCTCGGATATGGCTGTGAGCATCTGTGCAACTGTCTGGAGTCTCTACTAGCACCATAACAAGAGGTAAATACTCCTCATATTACATGACTTGCTCTTTGCACATAGTGTTTCTTCCTTTTTTTTTTCTTCCAGTCCCTAACTCTCTCTCTCTCAGGAGCATCTTCCCTCTCTCCCCTATCCTCCATCTGCCTCCTATCATGGCTGTCTCTCTTTATTACAGACCGCCTGCGTCTCTCACCTTGTCCCTGAAAACCCTGCCTCGCGAATTAGACCTAGAGAGAGATTGAGTGAGTGAACAACCGAACCGATAGAGGACCGAGAGGAGAGCGGCCCAAAACCAGCGAAGTGATGACAGGTTATTTTTTCACCAGCTTTGTTCTCCCTAGACAGCACAATGCTGTTTTCTCTCTCCTCTGACACATGGAAGATTTAATCTAGCCATCTCTGGCCAGCCCTTCCGCTCCTGTAACCAAATGAAAGCCATGATTACACACGTTACAGGCAGAGGGGGTCTGAAGGCCTCTGCGCCAAAAAAAGGCTAGAGCGCAGATTTCACCGGGCCCGGCAGGGTGATTCAGAGTGCGTGTGGGTGCACTGTGCAGACTTGCCTGTATGTAAAACATTGTCTTTATTGTTATGGAGGTTTATTGTTTGTGCACCAGGTGGGAGAGACATCTTGAACCATAAAAGTGAATCGTTCACATAGGACTCGCACGCTGCTGCTTTATATGATTATTCAATCGCTACCCTTCTCATCTAAATCTCTCCTCCGTTCCTCCCATCCTCTTCTGAAGGAGAACCGCTTTGAATAATATTACATGCAGTATGGCACAAGCATAGGCTTCTATTTTTTATATGCAATGTCATATGAGTCTAAGTTTATGGTGCTGTATACTAAAAATTAAAACCATGTGGATTTCCTTAAGAGACTCCTTAACCTGATGTATAGTTTGCTTTGACACATCAAAATATGACACTACTCTTTCCATTCATGCAGTTACTTCACAGATACAACATTTGTTGGAGATTTTTAAAGTGATTTAGTGGTTCCTGCGTTTTGCCTTAAGGAGTCTTGTGACTGTCTCTTTAAGAGTCAAGTGAGTCCTATATCACTGCATGCAATATTTTATTCTATTCCACTGCAAGGCCTTAATGGTTATTTTCCCAGCCAGCTGAGTGCACCATAACTCCAGCGCAAATCCCCCCCCCCAAAGCAGCAGGGAACATGGAAATCGGATGGATATTTTATGTTTAGATTAAGAATGTCTAATCTGAGAATGCATTCAGATAAAAGCCTCTCATTACACTCAAGTATGCCATGACTACGCAGTTTTGTGTATGCAAAACTATGATTAAGGTGACTGAACATTTCAATAATTTAACCTTATTGTCAATGGCTTAGAGAGCAAGTATTCATTTTTTAAGTGTTCAGTGTATGCCTATGTCTCTTTGTTAACTTGATTAGGATCATATAATCTGTATACCAGGGTTGTGCAAAATTCAGAACTGAATCTCTCTCATTTTTTCTGCCCAAGCCCATAAATTTGGCCTATAAACAGTCAGAGTTTGCTTGCCAAACTTTGCTTTTCTAGATAGTTATATGAATTTCAGTTCATTGCAATTGTACTTCCTTACATTCGAAATTGAATTGCAATTCTATATTTTGTTTGCTACAAAATTCCAAATCAAATTCGGAATTTAAAATACATTCTGAAGGGTAAACAACCATACACACCTTTCCCTTGCTGACACATAATACATCATTTAAAGCAGTGACACCATTGTACACCTTCCCTGTTGTCCTTGTACGTCCCCGCTGGAGTGGACTGGAGCCAAACTCTTTTAAAATCCAATATTACTTGAATTGCCTACAGGACAGAAACAATATTTCTGACAAGGCACCAACCGGCTGCCAATAACAGACTAATGTGATTTGTCCAATTGCATTTACAACACTTTACATTCTTGATTGGATTATTCCCAGCAAAAAAATTTTCCAGTCCTCTCCTAATCAAGTTAATCATCATTTTTCCCCTTAAAATGTGTAAAATGAAAAAGAGAACAAGGTTCATTAAATATACAGTGTGCCTACCTCAATTTTAATATGCTTAGTATCAGTCTTTCATTTCAGAGAGGGAAACAAGCTTTCAGCAATATTGGTTATGCCTCCCAATCCTGTTTGGAATTGAAACAGTTTAGCTTGGAGGATTATTTGCAGTCAATTGAATCTGTATTTAGTTACAAAACTGTGAAACCAAGGCACCTCTGTGAGAAGCTTGCTTTTTAGTTCTCCATAAACAACAATAACTAAAGAATGCTTGGAGTTATGGAGGCTCTCAGGGAAAACATGGTCATTTGCAAGGTTATAAATATTTAGTGTGCTAATTACTTTGGTTGTTAACTTCTCCTTTTGAGAACTGAGGTGTTTGCATGCTAATTGTTCTTTAATGACTGTGTACCAGGTAGTCTTACTCTGCTGGGAGGGATATAACTTACCTTGATTTTCTTTTTTCTCATCATTTTAGACATGCATTCTGTTATATGTTACTAGAGGTGTTTTTCCTGCACTAGCAGCCAGGCAGTGCGAGCCAGCTGGCACCAGGCACACACACCGTTACGCCTAACATGTCACTTACACACCTCTCTCCCTCTCTCTCTCTGTATTTCTTTATTTACACCATTCTCGCTTCATGATGCTGGGGAGATGGAAGCACCTTGGGCAACAAATGATGCAACGAGACCTGAGGGATGCGGAGTGTGACAGGACATCCCTCACAGGGAAGCTGTCACAAGACCACATCTGTCCTGACGCTCCACTAACCTGGCTTTTTATTGTTCATCTTCAGCAGTCAGGTGACTGTCATATCTGTCTGTCTGTCCGTCCTTCTGTCCATCCATCCATTCTACAGTACATGATCTCTAAATAACGTGCATTAGGTTATTAATGTGCTACTAGGCCTTCAATGATTATTATATGGTTTCCAAAATGTGTTTTTGTTTGTTTGAATAGTTATAATGCCATATAAACATTCTTAAGAGAATGATTTATTTGTAATTATTACCAAACTCAAAAGTGTAAAACGAGAAGGAACAATTAACACAAAAGCAGAAACAAAAAATATAAAAAGAATAAACAAAACTAAGATTTTGAACAGAATCCAAGAATATATATACTATATAAAAATCTTTGCCTTCATCCTTTTCATCCAGCTAGTTTTTAGAGTTTTGTTTCAATTTTCTCAGTTGGTATAAATTCAAAGTGTACTGTGTTGAATGTATAACTGCATTTTTAAACATTTTCAACAGTGTTGATTTCTTACTTTTTAGGGCAATTTATGGTATGAATTAAACTTTTTTTTTTATAACAGTACACCAATGCAATCTATGTGGGTTGCTGACTTCACTAAAGCTGTGGCGATAGTCTATCTCTTCTTTAAAACAGTCCCCTTTTGATACAGTGAATAGTTTGACTTGCTGATCCCGCCCAACATGCTTTCCGCGCCCTGTTGATATACAGCGGTGAGATACAGTGGTGGATACTATATTATTCTCTTTGCTTTCACCGTACAACACAGGTGCCCATACAATGGTGTGCAAACAAAAATATTGTGCTCAATTGTTTTATTTTATTTTAATTAATTTAATTTAATTTATTTATAACTCATCCTTTACCATCTTCAGTCTGATACACCAAAAAACAGTTTTTTCCTTTAAGAAGCATCCAATTTAATGAACTCTTCAGCTCAACTCACGGCCTCACATACATGCTTTGTTGTCGCTGTTTCTTCTGTGTCAAGCTCGTCCTCTGTGCTGATAGCTGGTTAGCGTCGCCATGTCCCTTTTCTCTTGCTTAAACTCTGCCTTCAGTGATCTCATTTATTAAATGTCATGTTGGAACTGCGCCGGCGCAGAATTGAGTGCTGTCAGAAAAAAAAGGGGAGTCGCGCGGGCCTCAGGCGCCACATCCCATCAACATGTTCAAACTTCATGAAATATTTCGAGCAACAGTATATGCTCCCTGTAGGCGTAAATATCCTAAGCATGCATCCCTGTGTTTTCAGAATTCATCATCGTTTTTTTTATTGAGGAAATGTGCAAAGATTGGATGGAGTTATATTATTGGCCAGAATATTACAGTCATTGAAATGTAATATGCTATTGTTTTTGATATTGATTGAATTAACGACTTCCATTAGTGTTTTTACATTTTTTAGAATTATTTTAAATTTACAATAAAAAGCTTCCTCATCCGTGGTTTCAACGTTTCAAATGTTATGGGAGGCATTCTGCATGTGTATTCACTTAATGTGGTATCACTGAACGGTTTAAATTGCTTTAGAGATATGAAATAATGTTTTGCTTCTTTTAATTATGAACCATAGCCAAAACTACATACAGCTCATAGACAGCACATTATTATTATAAAACCCTGTCAAAAACAACAATTCAAGTAAAAAAAAAAAGTAGTCATGGAAGTACCAAAATAGCTCATATGTATCAAAGTGCAAAAAAACTTGCAGGATCGATCTCTTTACTTTCATTTGCTCTTCAGAAATATACATATTTTCACTTTTGTTCGTTCATAGAAGCAAAACATAGTTTTCAGACCGTTAAGACATTTGTTATTTCTTTTTTGTTGAATATTAACAAAATGTTGATGCAAATAAAGAAATGAAATATGTAGTCATTCATTGCTATGAGCCGTGAGCTGAGCTGAGTTATTTTTATAAATAAAAAATTACATTTATACCACAAACTAATATTTTATAGATATATATATATATATATATATATATATATATATTTTTTTTTTCCTTTACATTTTTATAAGGTAAACTAATTAACACCAGTTTATTGTATTAGCATTTTTTATGAGCAATTTTTCAAGTTAAAAATTACTTTTTGTAACACAACAGTTCTCCTGCTTGAAGTTACTTGTCCATCTGTACGGCCTGGGGGTCAGCTGGAAATGTTAATATGCTATTGTTTTGATATTGATTGAATTAACGACTTTCCATTATGTTTTATCCACTTTCCTTTACAAGAGTTTAAATTACGGAGATAAAAAGCTCTCAATCCGTGGATTTCAACAACGCTTTCAATGTTATGGGTGCATTCTGCATGTGTAATTCACTTAATGTTAGACCTACTTTGAACTATTAAAGTGCTGCTTTGTGGAATATAGCACATATGTACTGGCTTTTTTAATTTTAATGAAACCCATAGCCAAAACTCTACATTACAGGCCTATACGAGCAGCGGATTATTATAAACGCCCGCATTTCAAAGCAAATAACAACTAAGTAAAAAAAAAAAAAAAAAAAATAACAACTCTTATAAGTAATAAAATAGGACCTATATGTCAAATAAAGTGCAAAAAAAAAAAACTTGCAAGGAATCGCTTTTACTATTTTCTTTCAGGAATATAGATAATTTTTACTATTTTAAAAACGGTTCAGTAGCAACAAAACATAGTTTTCAGACTGTTAAGATACTGGTCTATTTTTGGTTGAATATTAATATAAAATGTTGAATGCAAAATAAAGTAGGCTCTAGTCTATGTAGTTCATTCACCGTGTTTTTTGTGTTTGTTTGTTTGTTTGTTTGTATTTGTTGGGTTTTAACAATAAAATTAACATTTATGGTTGTCTATTAAATCTAATGATATAATACTATATATCTATATATTTTTTTTTTTTTTTTTTTTTTTTTTTCTTTACCTTTTATAAGGTAACCAATTAACACACCAGTTTATTGTTATGTAGCATTTTTATATAATTTCCTGTTAAAATTACTTTTTGTAACACAATAGTTCTCCCTGCTTGAAGTTGGCTTGTCCATCCTGTAGACGAATGTCTAAGCATCACTGATTTCCTGAAGTGTTCCCTGTATCTGAGCAATAGTAGTCCCGATAGTGAGGCAAAACAACTTCGTGAACTTCTTCCCATCCGGGCGTGTTCATGAAGACGAACCTCCGCTGTATTTTCCGCGCGCTCACAATCCATTCATGTTGAGTAATTGTTTTAACATGGCACGGAAGAACAAACTGCATCCTTGTGTCCGGTAGAACGATGACAAAATAATGCGCCCCACCCCATTTTCCGAAGATCTGTGGTGTCATCCCCTTCGGTCTGCTGAGAAGAGCACCTGTAAGATACTTTCTTTTGAGTGGGTGGGACGCCCACCGGCGCATGTCACGAGAAAGGCGGAAGGTCCGTGCACTGGCTTGGAAAAGGATTGGAAAAGTAAAGCCGGTCTCCTGCGCTGATTGGGGGCGAGGAGGGGAGGGCGGGAGGATTGCGCTCGCGAGCCTTTGTGTTTCACTTCTAATATCTCACAATATCAATATTGAGCGCGCGAGCAGACGGACCCCACGCGATATGTATTCTACTGCGCGCGAGCTCGGTAAGGGCCTTGATCCGCTAAAGTCGGCTCTT
Source organism: Cyprinus carpio (assembly GCF_018340385.1). Classification (NCBI taxonomy): domain Eukaryota; kingdom Metazoa; phylum Chordata; class Actinopteri; order Cypriniformes; family Cyprinidae; genus Cyprinus; species Cyprinus carpio. The sequence continues at coordinate 1,214,828 of NC_056589.1, read as the reverse complement.
CCAGTACGGACTGAGACGGAACGAGTGGGAAAACACTCTTGTAGTTTTTTGACTTGAAGTGTTTGGAAGCAAAGACTTTTTTTTACATTGAGGGACAGGTTTTGGAGTGATTTTTTTTTTTGGTTTGAGCGCGCTGTGTCTGTGGGAGAAGACTGCTGTTAGTTGCGGAGTGAAGTTGGCATGATGTTGACGTTGGTGCTAGGCGCAGTGTGGTTAATGTGTCTATGCATACGCACAGAACGAGACAGAGCCCATCGTACTGGAGTGGGAAATGCTTGGTCGTGTGCGACTCAAATCCCACCTCGGATCCCACTGGGACGGCTCTTGGGATATCGGTGCGCTCGGGAAGCGCCAAAGTGGCTTTTTTTCCGTGGTGAGGAACACGAACCACGAGCCGTCGGAGATGAGGCAATCGAACATGGTGATCTACTTCGATCAGGTAAATTGTCACTGTGGAAATGGGCACTTCTTTTGTTTGATTACTTTTTACGCGTTTTCCGGTTGGGAATTGCGGGAGAAATTTTATGTCACAGTTACAAATACAAACTAGAATCACAAAATCAAAGAAAGATCACACCAATCAAACCATCTAAATGATATGTGTAGTCTGGGGAGCTGTCACATTCCCTTCCACCTTCGTTTAAAGGTCATTACAGGCTAATGGCTTTCAATTATATCGAATAGCCGTGAACTTCTTTGTCTTGTCATAAAACTCTCCTACATCTCTTCTTATATATAATGAATCACGAAACGAGCTGTAAACGGTTTGCTGCTATATAACAGCAAGTTTCCATTGTAAAACTTCAAGTAAGAGCCAACACGTTTTTAAGAGACATTACGTACTGTAGCCTATTATTTGACTTCCATTCTGATGTCTACATCCTCCTTCAGGTACTTGTGAACGTTGGCAAAAGTTTCGATGAGGAAAGGAGCAATTTCTTCGCCCCGCGTAAAGGGATATACAGTTTTAATTTCCACGTAGTGAAAGTGTATAATCGTCAAACGATCCAGGTAAGTGCTCACAACCTTTTATGCTCACCAGTCTCTGTGAAGTGTTCTGTGGTGTGTGGGAAAATGTGAAATTTTCAGTTGTCTAGAGAGGAACGCTTTTCTTTATTCCCCAATTAGCACGAGATTAACAACCAGACTAAAATTTGGCGCGTAGACAAGACTGGCGCGTGTTCAGGACCATGGACAGAGAACACGCGTGACAGATTCGCTTCCTGTTTTTGTTGAAATCTGCACAGCACAAGTAATACTTATAAATATATAAATATGTAGATTATCTTTGGCTAATTAAAGCGCAGTCGCTGTCTTGTTTCACGGAGATTTCACAATTACACTTCCGTTATTTCCGCTCTGATCGGCGACTGAATTAGAGGCAAGTTTAAATCACACATATCCCTATTCGTTACTAAAATGCAATGAAACGTTGATTAATTGGAGACAATGAGTTGGAGTTGTGTATACGACCACACACAATCAAATAAAAAATGAGACGAGGTACATATATTGAAACCAAAGCTCTACTCCAACTATGATCATTTAATTAGGACAAATAATACAAGAGAAACACGTGAATAGTCTGTGCATTGGAAGACCTATTTATTTTTTTTTTCTTTTTTTTTTTTTTTAACAGTGCTCAGAGGAATTACAAGAATTATATTTGTACCTTATACATTTATGTTATACCTTTTATCAGATGCAATGATTTTGCGCGCAAATCAGGTCAGTAGTAAAGGAGGAGCTTATGGGCTAGGTTTATGCTGTGTATTGTGATAGGCCAGACTGTTTTTAAGACAGAATGGTATTTTTCAATTGATTGTTTTAAAATAAACAGTATTGTCCTAATGCTAAGTTAAATTAATATGTGTCCTCAGCCAAAACAGAAAAATGTTTTTTGAAAGTTTTTTAAAGCATATTAGCTTGCACAGATCTATATTGATGTTTATATGCTGGTTTTTTGTATAGTCCTTTGTCTTCAAATCTGGTTCAAGTGCCCACCTTTTTTTGTAAACAAAGTTGTTCTCACTCCTTCCATATTTTTTGTGCTGGAGTAACACAGCTGACTATGTGTGAAATATTTTGTTTTAGCTGACAAGAATAAATATTTCCTTTGTTGTTTCATCTACATTCACACTTATTACTTCAAAGAAAACATAAATTCCCACTCTTGTTTGATCTGAGAGTGGACAGGGGAGCATGGGCCTCTCTATTAGAATGCAGAACATATGATAAACCACACCACACACACACACACACACACACACAACACACTGACACACACAAACAGTGATCTGAAAGGCTTCCATGAATAATCCAGCAACACCACATAGTACCCTGTGATAGTGTGTCCCAGACAATCAGATTGTTTGGAAGTAGAGACTGCATGCATTGGGTGTACTATATGTCTTATCTATTTTACTGCAGTTTCACTGCAGTTTCTCTATCAACTTAAACCCTCTGGTCATATCCCGTAGTCAATTTTATACTTGGTGTCACAGAGTATGTATGTTACTTCAATATCCAGGTAGGACAAGTCAATCTGACAACATTGGTGGTCTGATGGGCAAAAGCTTTTTAAATTCTGGTCTGGTTTAGGTGTCACAATCAAGTAATCCCATTCTCTATTTAAAATTCTAGTCAGTTGTTTTTTCATTATAAGTTAATTGTGTCATAAAACTCACAAACATGATTTAGTTAACACCTATTTTGTTGGGTTTGGGGATACTGACACAGGACTGAGGAGTCTAATTGTCACAGGAAAGTTCTTCGTTCTCATACAAAGCTTAAAGCCACAATTTTCAGTAGACAAAGCCGCAGACAGCCATGCATTTGGAATAATTATTACTGCCCATATTTTGTAAAGCAAAATTCTCTTTGAAAACCCACAGATGTGACAGACGGTAATTAAAAAAATTACTCTCTGACCTAAAATAATGCCCCTGTGAATAGATATGACAAAGGAGGAGGAAAAATATTTTGTCGTATCGCTCGTGTCCAACCATTATGTTATGACTGAGACAGCAAAGGGACTGAGAGAGAGAGAGAAAGAGAAAGAGGGGGTTGTCCTCCATCACTTTCACTGCGTCACTTTGGACAAAGGAAGCTGATGTCTGTTTGGTTCGAAGGGAGAAAAGTTAAATGGCAGCATAAATTTTGTGTTGAGAATCCATTCACATTATCTCACATCTTGTTTTTGAGTTCTTCTTCTTTCTTCTTCCATTATCACACAATGGTTTCATGTTTGTATCAGGGGAGGGGGTTTTTTACAGATCAGGGGTACGTGAAGGAGGAGGGGAGTGCGGGCTTCCACGTTTTAGTCTTTCACACAAAGTCACAAGTGCTTAAATGAGGTTTCAAAATGTGCCTATATATGTCTTATTGGATTACATATTGTCACAGTTCCTGTGCTGGGACAAAGCTGGAGTTTGTTTGGCAGCCTTTTTTGTGTTGAGATCCATTCAAATTAGTGGTTTTTAATACAGTTCAGCCATGTGTTTACAAATGTAAAAATGATATAGAATTGTCACTTGGAGTTCTGAATGCATGATAGTCATGCTTTTGTGACGTCATGGATTGGTGTTAATCGGTGAGCCTTTTTGTGTGTTTTTTTTTATCTCTGTGTAAGAAGTGGCATTTTCTCATTGTTGTAACAGTGTTTTTGCATATGATAATGATTGCATCTGATTTTGTGTATCTGATGGTCATGCACATCATGCAGAGTTGTCTTTCTAATAATCACAGGCTTATTCATCCATGAATTCTTAGCGGTATCAACATGTCATTTTCCACCCTTCTTCTGGCTCTGTCTGAGAATGGCTGGCATAGAAAAACAGACACAAATAAAGCAAGTGTGCCATTTTTTCATTTCCTCTGGCAAAGCCCATAAATGCTTTGATCAACGTTTATGATTTTATGGGGAGCTGTCTACTATATTATCAAGGGACTTTGTCAGCGATCAAAAGAAAGGGAACAAACAGGTATAGATTATGCATGTTATTGTTGGTTAGAAGATTAAAACAGGCTTTGATTTCTACTAATACATTACAGTTTCCTGTCGTCTCATTGGGGGTTTTGTATGTGTGCTTTATTCAGCCCAGCAATACCTGCTTAGTAATTTATATGCTCAATTGTTCAAGAAAATTCACTTTTCAGTTTCTTTAAGCAAAATTAGACGAGACAAAAGAAAGTGCGTCCTTTTGCACCAATGGGATTCGACCAGCTAATCTATATGCCCTCCATGTTACAGGTGAGCCTGATGCACAATGGCTGGCCCAGTGATCTCTGCTTTCGACCCGGGGATCAGGACGTCACACGGGGAGCACGGGGGGGACCCGCGAACTCGGCGGGGCCAGTAACGGTGTTTCTGATTCAAATGGAGAAAGGTGACCCGCGCCTACCTCAAAGCTGGGAGCGAGGCAACCTGATGGGCGGCTGGAAGTACTCAACCTTTTTTTCCGGTTTTTCTGGTCTTTTCCTCTGTAGAGGGGCAACGCCACGGAGGGACTATTGCTATTTAGCTTGCCAGCTTGTGGAGATAGAAGGAATATGAGGGCAGATGAGGGATAGAAATGATAGCGAATATGTAAAGGAAACATATAGGAAGAGAAAATTTAGTGTGGCAGGCTCTCAGTCGCACTTGGCACTACTTTGCTCTGCTGCTGTGACTACAGCTCTGGACAGCCAAACTTTTTTTTTATTATCCTTATGATAATTTAAATAATATGGAAAGAAAGCACACCGAGGATCATAGCCCTTCCCACCTCCCTCTTACTCATCCCATCACAGTCCACCCCTCAGAAGTTTTCATCTGCTTTAAGGATTGCCCTTCATAGTCCAGACTCCCATGTTCACACAGGTCACATCGTTGTATATTCTCTCCATACGTACAAACTGTGAGCCTCAAATGTCATTGTCATTCCTCTCTCCAGTCCAGTCGCCCCTTCTTTTTCTGGCTTCCTCCAGCTCACCCTTTCTTGTCTCTGAGAGGGTGTGTCTTTGCTCTGTCACGACTGAAAGGATCTGGAATCCCCACGGAAAGACTGCATACTGGATATATACATATATATAAAATACATTAAAAAAAGTTTCTATATGATATATGATATACTCAATGCCTAAAATGAATCTGGTCGACTCTGTATTTCAGTGTTAATACTTAGTGATTGTGTGTGGATGGTTTCAGGCTGCTGGTCCAACTACAAATGCTTCTTGTTTTTGTTTCGGTCAAAAAAATGTGCTAAGATGAACTATATCAGAAATACTATAAAGTAAAATGTTTTATTATCATTGATTGTAAGATTATGTGAATAGTTTAACCTCTGACAAAATCCCCCTTTTTTAATCAATTTAACCATTGTTTTTTTTTTTTTTTCTTTGATTCAAATAAAAATTAATGGTACTTTTTATTTTTCTTTAATCCTGATTTCTGTGCTTTTGAAATTTTAAAGATTGTCGCCTCCAGGTTTTACAGTTGTTGCAGTGCCACAGGAGACACAAATGACACACTCTTCTACAACACAAATCATTTCACTAAAATGACTTCTGACAAAGCTCTGTGTGTGTGAGTGCCACAGACCCACAATGACACACTCTCAGTGTGTTTTCATTGTGCTCTCTCATGATGTAGATATGCTGGGCTGGTCTCTCTCCAACCCCCCCCTCCCTGTCTCTTGTCCTCTTTTCTACTCTCTCTACCGGGTGGATTGGGGCCTCTCTCTGCCTGCACTCAAGGCTCTAATGGGAGCTCCTGGGGGGAAATTAGTGCTTTGCATAATAAAGCAAACCCCACGGTGTTTACACAAAAATCATGTTGCGTGTATACATCTGCCTATTCTGTTTATTTATTTATTTATTTTTCATATCCATGTTATTCTTTTGGCTTCATTTGATGACAGTCTCTATCATCCCATATTTATTTTAGCTGTACCATGCACAAGAGCTGTAACCAATTAAAAAATACTCAGTAAATTAGAACAGAAGGTTTTGAATCGACGTCGAGTCATCATTGTATTTGGATAATAACAAACACAAAATGGAACCGGCGAGGATGAACCGTCACCCTACCCTTCCCAACATATCAACAGGAGCTCAGTGGTCTGGCAGCAACGACGCTTACCTCAGCACATTATATCGCTAAATCACTTTTCACAATGCGAAATAATGCTGCGTTTGAGGGCCCTCTCAAAGAAAACTTGCTGCTTCGGTGCTCACCATTCTGAGGATATGAAGAGGGTGAATAGACAGATGTTGAGCTGTGAAATGTTAACACGGCAACATAGGAGTCGTAGTGTCCCCTGCTGGTCTGTGCCCAGACAGTACAGGGCCCATTTAAAACCACTCATTGTGTCTGCACACCTTATCATTTTTCTGAGCCAGAACTATGGAATGAGAGCTGAGGGGCATGTGGGAAGTGAAGGGGAAATGAGAGCGAGAATTTTTTTGTAAAAATTAGGCTGAGTGGTATGTATGGCATGTTGATGTTTCAGTGCATGCATATTTTTAATTCGTGTTGTTACGGGTTCAAGATCAGTCTTTTTACCATTTGTTTGAATATTGCATTTAACAGAGGGCTACAGAGTTTCCCTTGTGTCCTGCAAAGCATGACATAAAAATTATAGTCAGAAATTGGAGTATAATCAAAAGATATATATAGTCTATATATATATCTAATATATATTATATGAGAAAGGTGTTTGATGTTTTGTATCATTTATTTGACAAACATCAGGCTTTTATGGTCCATATATATGATATAGCTAGTGCGAATACATGGAGCTCACACTTAAGGAAGAAAAAAGGTTAAATTATAAACTTTATTTCAGAGGCCCAAAACTAAGGTATGCAAATATATGCAATTTTTGTGCAGTTTGTTATTTATAAGGCGAAAATGTAATGTAAATCAAAGAGATTACTAACACTATAACAGACTACTTACATAAATTGCAAATAAATATCCGTTGTCACTCTGTATGTCTCAAAAATATCGTAGTACGATGGTATTTTAAATGCTTAATATCAGGACCAGGTTTCATTTTAGGGGGCCAAAACATATGTAGAGATGTAATTAATAAATCCTTCGTCAAAAGGCGGTTGTATAATAGGTATGTATGTATGATAACTAGCCTACTGTACATAATTTATTTTTTCTTAAAAAAAAAAAAAAAAATCTGCATGGATAGTCAAGTTGTATCAAATATGATTCAGTTAGTTTTATAGAGTTTAAGTCGCTCACTGTCCATGCATAAACTTGTGTGAGCGCGGCGTTATGAAGTGGGGGTAGCCTAAAGGTCGTGCGAGACACGCCAAATGTTCTCTACTGTGGCTCGTGCCAGGTGCCTCTCTGGGGCGCGAGGCTGGTGCGTTGACTGGAGGAAGGCGCGTCATCGATCTCTCTACTGCTCTGACTAGATTCTCGGAGACCTCGGCCCCATTACGCCGAAAAACAGCCATATGGTGTCTCTCCTCCCTGGAGGTGAGTTTCTGTTTAAGAGTGATAGAGGGGGCGAATGAGGGGGTTACACTACATGAAGGGAGAAAAACGAAGGTGGATTTTTTGTTAAAGTGCACGGGTGACTGGAAATAAAGGCGAATGTGTTTTACAGGTTTCATAGAAAGAGAATGATGTTTGCCAAATCAGGCAAGCCGCCGCGTGCGCGTGTCCATTAAGTCCACGAGACCGTAGGGCAGGTGTCTCCAACCCTGCTCCTGGAGAGCTACCGTCCTGCAGACTTCAGTTCCAACCCTGCTCCAACACACCTGTCTGTAATTCTCAAGTAGCCCTGAACACCTTGATTAGCTGTTCAGGTGTGTGTTTGATTGGGGTTGGAGCTGAAATCTGTAGGAGCCTACGGATGATGGTAGCTCTCCAGGAGCAGGGGTTGGTGACGTAGGGTGTCCCATTTGTCATTTTAGCGTTCAGAAAGGTGCTCGCGAGCGCCCCCCTTTGCGGCTGTTTTTGCGCCCTCAATCCGCACTGGGGCGAGCTCCGCAGCAGACTTCCACCCGACAGTCAAAGCGGCATTACGTCACGAAAGTTGCGGACCCCGGGGAAGACCGCAAGGGTATAGGGTGCCATTTGGGACAGGGCCAAAGACTGTGTGATATCAAACTGAATTATTGCTACGTTTCCATGTATACAAATAGTAAAGATTATAATTATTAAATAAGGAAGTGAGTTGGATTAAAATGTTTACAAATAATGCTTAAAGCTCTTTTTTAAATCCGTTTAAACGCTGTTTGCATTACTTAAATTATTCAATCAGAAATGTGATTGTTTTGACCACCATTTTGGTTTATTATTAGCCTACTTGTACTCAGACCAACCACACACTATTTTTATTTGCGCTTTATTTGAAGCTCATTTCCACCTCAGGATAAAAGTGACTTTATTTCTCACCATTTGTCTTTAGTTCTTTTTAAAAATGTTTTGTTAATTTTTCTTCTGTTTCACCATGTTTTGATTCAAAGTGGGAAAAATGTTTTTTAAAAGTGTAACCAAGTCCAGCAAGAAGAGAAGCTCACACACATATCGCAGAAAAAATTCTTACAAAATGCTTTAATTCAGATAATATCAAATGTTATTGTTGTGCAGTGATCCGCTTTGGAAGCTTTTGTCAAATGCTACAACACATAGTAATGCATATTAATCAGTATTTAAATCTCCCATTTTATTAGATGCTATTCGGTAAATACTGAATCAAGGAAAAAGATGTTTTTTGTCTTTGCACTGAGGAAGGTTTTTTTTTGACAATTTGGTATGCATCTCCTCCTCTTATTGGACATTGGTTATCATTTTTTTGAGATTCTGCACCAAATTAATTTCCATTTACAGACTTAAGTATTTGGCCCAGAGGTTTCTTGGCATTTCTGCCGGTCTTTTATTTAAAAAAAAAAAAGGTATACATTCCTATAGTCGAATAAAACCACAGTACTAATGTACTTAATCTAATTATGGAGCATGGTATTATGGTTTCAGGTTAATTGGCAGTATTGCCTTAATCGCTTGTAAACGTAAGCAGACAGCTTCAAATCTAATACACTGTAGGCTGTATAATAATTTGGTGAAATGTATTTTTTGTAGAAAAAAAATTATATAACTCACAAGATAAGTGAAGGCCTTGATAATTGAATAAATGAGTTGAGTGTACATCTGCATCTTTCTTCTCTGTCAGACACAAAATTACTCTTTACTGACTCTTGCAAAAGGACAATGTCTTTCTGTCCCAATGTTGTTTGCAAACCTCGCAAATTTAAAAAATAGCTCCAAAAAAACCATGCCCAGTTGACAAGCAATTAGAGGACGGCTCAGTGGTAGTTATTCTTTAAATGCTAAGGCAAAATGAAAGGTGAGATAGCGCAGCAATTAAAAGGGAAAGTGGTGAGACACTGCAGATTGAATTTTAATTGCAATATGAGGAACCATATTATGAATGTTTACTTTAACTGATGTTTACTTTAACTGTGATGCTCGTCACAGGAGTGGAGTAATTATAACAGCCTCTGAAATTAAATGAACCACTTGCTGAATTTGATTTAGGCTTTAGAAGCGAGTGACAGAGATGTTGACATCATTTTATCTGCTTTATCAGGGTTATGTGCTCACGTCACACCAACGCTTATAATTGCGGCAGCATCATCAACATCTGCTGCTGCAGGTGGCTCGGTTTTATGAGAGCTTGATGCTTGTGGCTGGGTATTTTGCTTCTAATTTGATGTTATTTATCCAGAGAAGTAGTGTTTGAGTATTTCAGACCAATAATGTGCTTGGTAAAAAAAAACAAAAAACAAAAATAGGCCTACATCCAGTAACAGAAAGAGTCTGTGGACTATAAATGTACCTTCCTTATGTGGTGGTAAATTATCATCAGATCATGAATTTGTAGCTCAATGAGTGATACTAAACACTATTTAAAAGAGACATTTTTTGCTTTTTGAAGTGTTCGCTATCTATAGTTAATCTCAACTCTACATCTTGACATTTGGTGAAGTTATGCCTTTTAGGATTTTCAGTTTCTCCCTGCTTTTATTTCACTTGTATGAAAGATTGAAAGTGTTTGGGTTGTAGTTTAGTCTATATCGCTTTCTGCCTTGACCCCATGGAATAGGTTTTGTGGTTTTTTAGTCTGTCAGTTCATTTTTAGGTTAGTATACTGCTGCTAAAATATAAATATTAATTCTATTTACTTTATCAGATAAGCACATTTGAAATTTGTAATGTTTCTCTTGTGGGAAAACAGATCAAGTAAAGTAATGGCTCATCCTGAACTATATTTGTCTGATCAAATATTTTCTAGAATGACAGTGTCCCATCCCCTATTATCACCCTGCCAACCACTAGCAATTAGGAAATCATGGTTCATAACTGTGACTACAAAAAAAAATGTTAAAAAGTAAAATACTGTTAAATGTACATTATTTGGATGAAAGAACTCATGGGAGGTCAAAATTAGATAAGTCTATAAATACTTGATTTTTTTTTCTGAAACATTGTTAATCTTCATCACTCCAAATTTGAAGGAATATTAGCTGTAGGTATATCACTGACATATCACTAACATATTTAACTAAATAAGGCATTTAATCAAAAAACTTTATTTTGTGGAAAACACATTTATCAAAATTAGAAAACAATAATCACTATAGCACAAAGAAGATAGAAGCTAAAATTTGGGAGGGTTACAAGCTGTCAGAAATTAGTAGAAGGTGTAGAGGTCCTTTGCTTTTGGAATTACTTCAGCACATCTGCAGCTGCTGGACATGTCTAGTTTCCTCACACACTGCGCTGGTGTGATCTGGGTCCACTCTTCTTTCCACTCTCTTTCATAGTTCGGTAACTTCAGTGGTTAGGCATAACTTGTCGCAACTTCAGTTCTTAGCCATAACTTTGCCGCCATGGATTTTCCAGAGATTTTCAAACTTAGATCAGCATTCTGGGCCTACTACAGAAAGCATCCACCAAACCATGCCATTCCTCATCCACTTTTAACTGACTTCTTTATGGGGTTCAGTCTTCCCCCTGTTTGATGACAAACAAAGTGTTTCCAATTAGACCCAAATAAATGAAACTTGCTTTCATCACGGAAATGAACTTTGGACCAGTTCTCCTCTCTCCACACAACATGTTCCTCAGCAAAGGTGAGTCTAGCCTTTTGATTAATTCTGCTAATGAGAGGCTTGGTCACTGCAGAGTACACTTTTCAGTCCATCCGACTTTTCTCTCTTAAACGTGCCAAGACCGATCCATACCCTGTTCAGCGCTGAACTGTGTGAGCAATTTCAGCTGCAGTGTTAACCGATTATTCCCCATTGAGAGTCTCCGCATTATCCTGTCCTTTTTGTGCATTTGTCTTACGTGGAGGACCAGCCTTTTTCGGAGACCTGAATTAGTGTCATTGTAAAGCTGCACTATTCAAGGATTTCACAGATTTGGAATGACCAACTTCTCTTGCAGTGGCTGAAAGGGTCATCCCCTTGGCCTTCATCTGGACTTAGGCTGTTGTTTCAATCACCTTAGAGCAGCCCGCCATCTTGCAATCTCTGTGTGAAAATTTGAGGAATGCTGCCATTTAAGGTAGGGTTTCATCATACAATTAATGAAATTAGCACCAGGTGCCAGATTAACACCAGTAACTCGGATGTATCTGTAAGTGTTCTCTAATTTTGATCAGAGTTATTTTTCAAACATCTCATTTAAGTTTTTTATACTGTTCTTCAGAATACAAATAATTTATGAAATATGATTAAAAACTGCCCTCTACTCCTGGTAACGATAACTATAAAATAGGACTAAAGCAGTGACCTTAGAATTTGTAGGTTGTTCTATAATTTTGATCTCCCACTGTATTTTATAGTGAAAAATCATAAACTGACATTCCCACAATTCCCTGCATGACACTTTCCATTTGATGGTATACATGTTTTGTAGAATTTTAATTTCATTTTACCATGTTTTGTATTATTGCATATTAAACATGCTCATTTTGTGTATTAGTCCTTACCACAGCTTATGCAAAAGCTATTTGTGAACTCTAATTCATCATTCTGTCTCTTTTACCTGTATCATGTCGATTATATTTCATTTATAATGGATACAAAGGAGATTTTTTTTGACTTTAGATGGATATTAACATTATATTGTTTTAAAGAAATATAATTCCCCCCCATAATTTAACTTCAGTCTTGTAAAACATAAAATGCATCTGCTGTTGTTTTTTTTACAGTTTAGTTCTGAAAATCCCAAATCATAAATTTCACAGGTATGTTTTTATTTTTTTATAATGTAAAGCTTAATGGTTCATAATTGTATTGTCCTCATTTGTAAGTCGCTTTGGATAAAATCTGCTAAATGACTAAATGTAAATGTAAATAACATTGGACATTTTTTTATTCAGTATGTTCCACTAACTTCCAGTGGGCAGGAAACTATGCTCATCAGTTGATTTCATGCATTTTTGCTTTTTAAAAAAAAGGTTACAAATTTGAACAAATGTCTGAAAATAACATTGTGGAATAAATGGATACCAAGGTAACTTCAATTTTATATAAACTAAAGAAATAAAGAATATTTGTTTGTCAATAAGCACTAGCTTGCTTCTGCACAGACTACTGAGATGATGACCATATGGCCTTTACAATATCCTTTGTTTGTATATTTAAGCATCAGGCAACGTAAGTTTTTGAATTTATTTATTTTGCTCTGTTTTTATTGGCATGAATGATCAAAGGCAAATGTGTCATAAAATATAAACACATTTTCTGGGTTGGATGCATTTGAAACGTTTACGTGAAGAATTATGCGGTTCGTGGCTTGAAGTGAAATTGGGGATTTATTGTTTCTCTAAATTTTTCCATGGGGAAATAAGATTGTGAACTGTATGGATATTGATGATGCTGAACACCAGACACTTTAAATATTTAAAATGTTAGGAACTGATGTTTCAGCAGATTGTGTCACCTTTTAAAGCCAAACAATATGTCACTTCAAGTGTTAACCGCTCTCCACTGTCAGTCAGATGATCAGTTGGGGACCTGTTGTAGAAAATGTGCTTGGGTGCTAGATTATGTCTTCAATTATTTAGAAAAATACATCTGTTTTTGTCTTGGTGCTGCATATGTTTGAACAGACATCAATTTGAAATGGTCATGTTATGTTATCTCAGGGGGATTCAGATTTTCTTTTTCTCTTTTTTTTTCCAATAGTCTTGTGGGTGAGCAGGCCCTATTACGTTAATGGGGAACAATTAAATGTTAGTGTCACAAATTATCTCTCCAAATGATATCATTGTGCAAATTAATCCACTTCCCATAAACAACACCGGCATGCTTACACTGAGAGAGAGGTTTTAATCATGCTCATAATTAGTTTATATGCGCTTCATTTAACTACAGCACGTTTATCTGAGTCCTGTTGTACTCACTTTAGCAGGTTAATGTGTTTTCTGTATACAAACAAAAATTGCAGTTATCTCTTTAATCAAATTAGGCACATTTTGGGTGCATACACCTAGTCTACCATCTACCACACTTAAGAAAATGAGGTGAGCTGTTATCAGACATCAGCATTTCATAAAATATATCACCATTTTCTCTGTGCTGTGCTTTGTTTTTTTTTCTAATGGTTTGTCTATGTCAAAATGAGTCGGTGAGAATAAGCAAGGGAGTGTGGATTCAGAGAGCATGATTTGGCTGAGTGGTGCCATAATTGGGAGGAATGACTTGGTTTTGACTAAACACAAAGCACTGGAATATTACATTTTATTTCCTGACGCATTTCAAGAGCTCTTTAGCAGCCCTTAAAACTGTCACCAGGCTCAAGTTTGCAATTACTATAAGGGCTCCAAATCTACAAGTCATCAAATATGTATGCAGGAACATGAAGGGAGGGAAATTTATGTGGAGAGAGTAGAATAATTGTATGACTGCCTAAGTATTTTAGATAAGTCCTAATTCACACCGCAGAAGGCAGCACAGAGGGGCGGATAAGAGTTGTTTTTCAAGAGGGAAAGTGGGGCTCGAACGTAATGTTTCTAGTTGTTTCAAGAGGGTTACAGTCTGACACAGTCATTTAAAGTGAATTTGATTCTCTATTGCTTTAATTGCAGATGAACTGCATTCAGGCAAATCATGCTATTCTGAAAGCTCAATCTTAGTAGCTTAGGGATGCAAAGTAATCAAACAATTAGTGATTCTTTTTTTTTCATTATTAGGATTATTATAGTTAACTAAAACTATATAAAAAAATGGTTTCATTTCTTAAAACAATGAAATATAAAAAAAAATCTTATTTTTTTTTGTCAACTAGCTGCCAATAAGGCATCTTTTGTCATTTTATTTTTATTTTATTTTTTGTTTTGTTTTAGTTGATGTACTAAAATAGTTAAAACTCTATAGACATATTAAAAAAAACTACAAAAACAACAAAAGTACAAAATATTTAACTAAAACTACAGTAGAATGAAAATGGAAAACGAAAAAAACTAACGTAAAATATTAACTGGAACAAACTGGAACACGCTATATATTATATTTTCTTATGTACAGAACTGAACACGGAAGTTAAATAAATGTTCGTCATCAGAAGAGACAGGGCGGGTTATAAACGCGTAATATGATTGACATATGAGCAGCGAATGAGCTTGAGTCAGAACAGCGATCGCAGAAAAGAAAACACAGGCTGTGTTGGAATTAGTCTCGCTTAGCCAGACCTTCAGACTGAAGACAGAAGGTGTGAGAATCTTAGCCTCTTTGAATGGCCAAGGACCGCCTTAGAGGCCATATGACTGACAGGTATAGCAACCAATCACATTTTGTTTTGTGCCACATCATGTTTGGGGGCATGGAAATGTGCCCATAATAACAGACCGGTGTGTAAAACTCTTGCACGTATTTTAAAGAGTCAATGCTGCACATACTTTTGAAAATCCAGCGCTTAGTTGATCCTGATAAGCGCTCATTATCAGCTCAGCTTTCTTCGAACATGAGGGGGTTTGGAGACAAAGCATCTTTGTTTCCAGGCGGAACATTAAAGAACGTGACACACATGTCTCCCGGAAATCCTGTATAATTCAACCAATCAGATGATGACTTTGAAACTCCTGAAGTGTTTCCAGTTTTGTGTGCCATAAGCATCAAACCTTCAGCCAACGGTCTGTGGGCTTGACATCTGAGGCTGAGACTATGCTGAAAGCTGCTAATGCTCATCAGTTAATCAGTGGAAAATTAATAGAACTTTTGATTCTTTCTGAGCTATGCATTTTAAAACAAAAACGCACTATTGTAAACAGCCTAAAGGTTGTGGAAACTGAAAACTATTTGAACTTTATAAAAAATATTTGCACCGATTTATTGTGTTGGTTACATTTTGTTCCTTTGTGCAGTGGCTCAGGAGATAAGTCTTTAAGTCTGTAAAAAAGTTAACAAGCTAAAAATTTAAACCAAAGTTTGAGGTAATGTAATCTTGTTAAAACGGATTTCATAAAATCTGTATTGATAAAAGTATCGTTCAGGAACCAAACTGGTATTGAAGTCAAGGTATAAGTATCGAAAATATTTGATCAATACCCAGCCCTAGTGAACAGAGGATCCCGAACATTAGCTGTCTAGTTGCGGTGACACCGACTTCTCCATTCTCACACTTGCCAGTACAATCTGTTCCATCTCTCACATTCCTTGGTCCCCGCAGCCATTGAAGATGATGAAAACTTCTCTAGTGACATTTAGTAACCTTTTCCACCAAGAGACAGGGAGATGGAGATCTGAAAGACTGAAGGGGGAGTGAGGGAGGGGCTGGCATCTATATGTGGCATTCTTCTTTGTGTCACCTCGCCACATGTCCTCTCTTCCTTACCTTTTTTTCAGCCCACCTCAGTCCTTGGCGCTGGCCATTATGAGATGTATTGGGCAGAATCTTTGTCCACAGTAATAGCAGCTTGTGTTTGTGCACCCCCTGTGACCATGAAAGCTGTTTAGGAAGGGGTACTGTCCTTAAATATGTCAGGAACATCATGAACATCTCTCATAATAGTCTGACGACTATTATGAAGTGAAAATTGCTAATAGTCTTGTCAAATAGGGGAGGCAGTATTGTTCTTGTCCTGTGATGAGGGGGGCCTACTGAGGTCCCCTATGGCAGAAGTGTTACACCCATTTACTAGAGTAAACTAGAAAAACCCAAGAACTGGAGTAAATAAGAGAGCAAATAAAGCTTGTATTGTGCCGTGTGCCCTATTTTACATGGGTAAATGCAGTAATTTCGACATTTTACAGGCACTTTAAATTTACAGGCACCTCAGTGATTCTATGTTTGTCCAAAATAGAATTTATTTATATATTTAAATTATTTTGATAAACATTAGGTTAATGTGGTTATTTAATTTGCATCTGAATCTTCTGCAAAGCATGCAATTCTTTTTGAAAATATTTTTAAACATAGTAACTTTAAAAAACAGATTTAACTTTGTTTTTTCTATGTAAAAGCACATATGCATGGCTTCACCATAAAGCTAATTCATTTGGAAATGGATTTTGCCTGGCTGTAGCTGAGGTGTTGCTCACTTAACAGTCTCAGGCTTCTGGAGGTGATAAATGATTTGGTTGGGAATTAAATGACCAAAAGACAATATTTTTAGTCAAAAACAATAGTTCATGAAATCACTGATTAGCACCAATAAACGTTGATGTTAAATATTTGTGCATATACCCATATAAAACAATCGCTATCCAAATAAACTTGCAGTCTTATAACTCGGTAAAATGTCACAAATGAGTGAGAGTATTACCAATTTTCAACCATATTTAATCTTTTCTCTCGGGATTCTCTCCCCTCAGGCTATAGTGTGAGAGTGAGTGTCCTGTGTTTTTTTATTTGTAATATATGGAAAAAGATTGTGTGCTTCTGGGACAGGAAGCAAGTAATGGCATGGAGGGCATTGGGCTGAATACACAGAACCACAAACTCAAAGAAATGCTCCTCTGTGCTCTCTCATGTCTGTCTCTTTCTTTCACATACATACACAGACAATTAGCAGATTAGTCAGCTGTTTCATCTGATCAAAGGAACCCTATCGTGGCATGTCACAGAGAGAAGGAGAGCACAGACTTGAGCCGTTGAGGGAACCGATTTCTCAGGCGCTCGACAGCAGGTTTCAGAGCAATGTGATAAGATTTCCCAACTATTCTCATGCCATGTTGCCCTTTTTCACCAATTATTTACAGGTAGCCTGAATCTGAAGGTTCAAAGTCCCATTATATAAGATTCTGCAGACCTTTCAACTCTAGCACAGTGATTTGATTTTTTTGTCATAAATTGTATGGACATGTAAATCCGGTGTCTGTTGGTACCAAGAGGGGATGGAGTGCTGCAACCTAATTAGAGCAGAAAGGATGATCTGGAGATTTTTGCTGTTAAGACTTAAGGTGTTCAGTTGAAGTGGTGTGTAATTTTTTTGTTTGTTTGTTATTTGCTCTTGTTGCTGACATTACAGGAGAACCATTTGGGCAATTGGTCACTTGAGATGACTATTCATATCTGTCTTAATTCCTGGTGAATTTTATACCAAAAAAGTATCCTATTGAGCTATGTTGTTTAATTAAAAAATATTTGCTTTTAAAGTTAATTGATTAAATACATTAAAATTAATCTTGCATTTAAACTTGTCAGTTTTTGTTCTAAATACTGTTCTCATAAAATGTTTTTGCATTAGATCTGTGCTATTTAATTGTTGAACTATTTACATGTGTACAGTAACTGATGTTTTTGGCTGTTTCATTTAATCTGAGCTAGCCCTATATTTAGAATGTAATGTAATTTCCATTATAGTGCCACATTGTAATGTAAATTTTAATAACAAAATAAAATTTTAAAATAACAAAACAGAAATAGGAACACTGTTAACCTTAACTGTAAAATAAATAAATAAATAACACTATAAAATTAAATATGTGAAAAATACTAAAAAGAAATTTACTCTCTATTTTGGGAAACATTTTTCTATATATATTTATTTAAAGGCTCACTGCTAGATAAACAGAGCAAAATATTAAGATTTGTACCAGTTTAGCTGAGAACCAGGGCGAAAAGCTTTGCAATACAACTAGACATAGCAACAGGTTCAGTAGGCTACAGTGTTTTTTATTTTTATTTAGCTGAAATGTTGAATGTGAACTGATTTCACTTGAACGGCGAGAACAAGAACTTCTCCAAACAGCTGAAGAGCATATGCACCATTTGAAAATGAAAAAGCTTCTTACATACTTTAAAGCCTTATGTATGTTTGAGCTAAATTGCAATTAATAATCATTTCTGTTACAGAAGGTTTGCCTAATACACACAATATTTAAGTTATTTTGACTTGCTGTTCGCGTGCATGCATTTGAACTACTCTGTGATTGACTTTTTGCTCCATATTTAGTGTAAGTTATGTCCTCATGGCAGAACGGCACAAGCTGTTTCCCCTCTGTCGGAGTGTTTTGGCCATGCTTGAGCACTGCTGCTCTGCTTGTTTCTTCAATAATAATTTTTAATGAGCTCTTCCTTATGCTATTCCCCTCTGCAGGCAGCTCAATTAATGCCTCGTTCCATATCTCCACGTCTCGAATGCAGAGAACCCCCCCAGAGTACACCCCTCCCAACACACACATACATGCACACCAATCCACAGCACAGACTTACTGCATTACTCTCCCAGGGTCAGATAATATGCTGTTATTTGAAATTATGCCCAATCTAATGTGAGCTCTCCCGGTGAAAGCGGTGTAGTTTGTTTTTCAAAGGTGTCACGAGCATGCTGTTAAGTGCAGGGAAAATGGGAATGAAATACCACCAGGTGGGTCACTGTGTTTGCAGTAAACAGTTCAAAAAGAGGAGCTGAAATGCGCTTGGAGCTGTCAGGACATTACAAATTCTCTTTAGGACTTTTAACTTTTCCACCCAGGATGAAAAATGATCTTTAAAGTCTTAAAACACTTTGGCAAATAATTATTTTACTTTAAAATGTCATTTAATTTGAAAAGTTGTACTTGTTCTGAGATTTAGCAATCAGATTTGTGACCCTGGACCACAAAACCTGTCTTAAGTGTCAATGTATCAAAATTGAGATTTATACGTCATCTGAAAGCTGAATAAATAAGCTTTCCATTGATGTATGGTTTGTTAGGATAGGACAATATTTGGTCGAGATCCAACTATTTGAATATCTGGAATCTGAGGGTGCAAAAAAAAAAAAAATCTAAATATTGAGAAAAACAGCTTTAAAGTTGTCCAAATGAAGTTCTTAGCTATGTATATTACTAATCAAAAATTACGTTTTGATATATTTACGGTAGGAAATTTACAAAATATCTTCATGGAACATGATCTTTACTTAATATCCTAATGATTTTTGGCATAAAAGAAAAATCTATCATTTTGACCCATACAATGTACTTTTTGCTATTGCTTCAAATAGACCCCAGCGACTTAAGACTGGTTTTGTGGTCTAGGGTCACATTTGGAAAAAATAAAAATAAAATCTTCACCTGTTCCCTATCCCATATTTTACATTTATGGTAAACTGATGAGGTAAAATCTTTGATATGAAATAAAATTGTTTAATTTTAAGACAATTCTCCAAGTCTCCATTTATGAATGCTGTTTTGTCAACTTGTGTCAAAGTTCATAAAAGTGTATTTTTTTTAAAAAAAAATTTTATGTGTACGTATGCAAATAAAAATGTTAGACTGTCTAATTAAGTCATTTTGACGGAACTGTCCTTCAATTTAGAGACAAAGTAATGCCTGTTGCCATGGCATCCTTTACCTTCGATCTGTTTGCTTGCATTTCAATGTCAGCTCTATTGATTGGTGCTCTATTGTCTGTGGCCCCAAAGATGGAGGCTGTGTCGTTCTGAGAAAGGTAAGAGACAGATTAAGAGATCGTAGGCTCAGGGCACAAAAACTGTTTTGAGTTTTAAAACTTTTTATTGTCCCACACAGCAAGGATTTATGCCATTTTCAGTTTCTCTGTAGGTAATATTGACTAAATCAACACACCTCTCTGACACGCAAATTTTAACGAATTTAATTTAGTTTTATATTATTATTATTATTATTATTATTATTATTATTATTATTATTATTATGCAGACTGAATGACTTTCCCTATATATGTACTGTTTTAGTTGATGTCAGATTATAGCAATTGGATCGTGTTACCATACGGTTAGTACATTCTTTCTCTACAGGGCTATAGTGTTTGTGGACATGAGTCAATGCAATAACCGTTTTAGTGCACTGTCCTTTTCCCCGCAAATCTCTGATCACAATATCTCTCACGGGCATTCTCTCCAAGGTCTTGAGATGAAAAACTCGGCAAAGGTTTGCTATAGTTTTTCCCTATGAAAGTTTTTCCAATCAATTTCTGAGTATATGCAGGCCTGACAGATCCTGCATCATTTCTCCGTTTGACTGACAGCCCTTCTCATTTTCTCACGATGCTTGCAACCTGATCATGGACGGTGTGTGTGTGAGAAGAGCTTGTGTATGTGTGTTTGAGTATGCATGTTCCTTTGTAGATATAAAAAAGAAAATCCAATCTTTGAACAGCATATTCTTGTCTGTCTTCGCTGGGTGCTTTCCTTTAAGTCTATTGGGAGGTTGAGCTATGATATCTTGTCCTCTGTAAATCAGTTCTTATGTCAAGGGGCTGTCAATTTAATGCAATCTAAATATGTTTTCTTTTGTGGGCTGTCAAGATGGGTGATGCTGCACAGAGCCCAACTCTCCTCCCCTTTTTTAAGACAGCAATGTAATTAGAGACACAAGGCAGATCTGTGGGTTTGCGTGTATTGTCAATGGTTTGGTTCTCATGATTTCATCAAGACTATTGAAAATTACTGCTTAAAGCAATCTCTCTCGCTTTCCTTCTTTCTCTGTCACTTCACCCTCATTCTCATCTCAAAGCACACTCACAAAACTAAATTAGTGGCACACACACAAGCGTTGAGCAATGATTATTTCTAATGGAGGGCGATTTACCATTGCAGGGGTGCTAACATTTTTATAATTGACTTCTGATCAGCCGGATGCTAAGCAACAGAGACAGATGTTGTGGCTCATTCTGGCTTGTCACGGGGCTTGCCAACCAAAATATGGAACATTTCCTGCATCTGTGCCCTGTCCTCTCCAGTTACAGATGTGTAAGTGTGTAATCCCAACCCCAACGAAATCACCATTGTCACCAAAATGTAAACAAAAAGTTGCTTGTTTGTCATTTTTAACCAGAAAAGCAGACAACCTTTAAACTTTTAAAAATTTAAATTCTGCCACTATTTACTCATGCTCATAATATTCCAAACCTGTATGATTTTCTTTTTTCAATGTTTCAATGGACAGTGGATGTCAATAGTAAAAACTGTACCGACATTCAAAATATCTTTTGTGTTCAGCAGAATTGTTTTTTCATACAGGTTTGAAATTACATAATTGTGTTATCATTTACTCACCCTTTTCATTTTTGGCTGAACAATTCTTTTAAGGCCAAACTCCTGTGTAAAACATCCTTTTGTAGTGGCGTTCTAGGACATAATTCCACTATCTGTCCCCATGTGTGTAAGCTAACATTATAAATGCATTGCATATATCATCTCTGATTGATTGAATCTAATTTATTTAAAGACCAGTTCTCCAGAGAATGGAGTAAATGGAAGAGTTGGAGGTGTGGAATAGATTGAAATGTGTAGAGGGATAGAGGGAGGGATGTGTTCTTGGCCTTGTGTTCACACTCCTTCAGCACTGCATGATGGCTTTAGAGTGGATTCCTCCCTAGAGAGGTCTTCATCTTTAATAACAGCAAGATATCCTGTAGAGACCGTTAACCAAGCTCGTATACTAATTCAAAGGCAGGGAGTGAATTACAATGAATAAAGCTAATTAATAACTTTGACGTTGCTAAAAAGAGCATTATTTTTTTGTATTTGGTGTAATGCAATGTGTTTATGCAGTTTAAGGTAAAAATAAAAAACACATTATTTTCCACACACTGTACATTATTGTTGCTCCTCTATGCTCCACCTTTCTGAAATGCGTTGATTTTTACAAATCTTATCGGTCTGAAAAGCGAGGTGTACACTGATTGACCAGCTATCCAGTGTGTCGTGATTGGCCGAATACCTCAAGCATGTGACGGATTTGTTATGCCACTTACCATATTGTGATGCCTTGTCCTGGCGCGATGAGACAAAACTAATAAAACCCATTATAAACGATGCATTTGTTGCATCCAATGGGGACATAATTATGCTTGAGGTATGCTTGAGGTATTCACATGCTTGAGGTATTCGGCCAATCACAACACACTGGATGGCTGGTCAATCAGAGCACACCTCACTTTTCAGAACGATGAGCTTTGTAAAAATCTATGCATTTCAGAAAGGCAGGGCATAGAGGAGAAACAATAATGTACAGTATGTGGAAACACATTTGAAATGTGTTTTTTGAAACTTAAACTGCATAAACCCATTTCATGGTGTGGTTAAATGAGGTATTTTAGGAGGGCGTGGATGAGTCTTAACGTTTATAAAGAATATCTCTTTGGGTTTGAGACTTTAGTCTTTGCAACTTTAGCGATCTTATCTATGCATAAACAACTTGCAACACTCCAACGAGAAAGGAAAAGTTGAAATTACATCATATGATCCCTTTAAGGAGAGTATTCCTGAATTGGACGGTAGTTGATGAATGGGACACAAATTTGGTTTTAAGACAACAGAGAATTTTGTTTTAGTAATTTAGTGAATAACCATAAGGTTATTGTAAGAAATGTAGTTTGTGCTTGTAGTGTTTCGGTGTGTGTTTTTTGGTCCCTTGGATGTATAAGAATCCCTCATTTCACCAATTAGGCGACCAAAGCACTGCAGGGAAGTTGGATATAAATAATGTACCCGTGTCCATGAAGTCAGCCACTGTAACCTTTTTCTAGCTCTTTAGGACGTCATTTTCAATGAAGCTGCATCTCCATCACTTAGTACAGAGAGAGGGAGAGGCTGAGGGATTCAAAAGGAGACAGGCGGAATTGCACAGCCTCTTAGAAGGTCAAACCCTGGAGATCAGGTCTATCAACTGCTTGCTTGTCATCTGTTGTCTATAAAGGAAAAATGGAGAGAAGAAAATATTGTAGTCCAACTGAAGCGGATGTAAGAAGGAGAAAAATTACAGATAATAAAGAAAGGAGAGAGAGTAAAGTTGCCAGTGCATAATTTCTCGACCTTTTTAAAAAAAAAAAACATTTTGAATGTGGACAGCCTGTGTAACCCATTCAGTTAGTAAACATGCATGCATTGCCCTTCACTATAAGTCAAAGGGTGTGCTTGCAATGGAATACTTATGAATAAAAGAGGATGAAACAGTAAAATTAAACATTTGGCATTATTCTACAATAAACATTTCAATTAGCAGCATTCAACTTTAGCCCCTATCACACATGTAGTCTTTACTGCTGTAAATTACCATTAAGAGATCATATGTGGAACAGGACCTTTTTCAAAAATACTGGTAAATTCTTTCCGGCAATTTACTGGTATGAAGAGAAGTAGCATTACCAGTAAATTACCGGTAATGCGCTCTTTGTGAACACATAATGAGATTACAAGTAGGAAAATGTATGTGTTCAGATACGTTCAGAACATTTGACACAAAAATTAAAACATGAACAAAAACACTGACCGCATATACCCCTCAGTGTTTACAAACACAACACGGGGAGGCGCAGCCATTTAGAGGTTGTTTCCAGTTAATGATGTCACATAATTTACTGGTATTTTAAAATTGTTGTGTGAATGGTGCTTTACCGGAAAATAAAAAAAAAAAAAAAAAAAGATGCCTGTGTGAGCAGTGCATTTTTGTAATTACCGGTAAAAGTCGTTCCAGTAATTTTACTGCAATTTACTGGTATTACTGTGTAAAAAGGTGCATTTGTCATATGATCTCATCACATTGTATGTTAAATTATATGGGTATCATTCCGTTATCATCTCGTAAAATATATATACCAAGTTCTGTCATGAAACTCTAGATGGGTCTGATGGGTCCTTAACATAAACTGATGATATTCTGAGCATTAAATGACTTGTCACAAGCTGATTGGTTCTTGTTGCATATGCAGCCAATGAGCTTGTTGCTTTACATTTAAATGGCTGATTAGCATTTGCTTGAGCATTGGATTGCGCTTTCAGAGTTCCTCTGAAACCCTCCACCTTCCCCAGCTCCACCTGTATAGATCTGCTATGGGTCATTTTATATGTTATTTGTGCAGCAGCAGTATAGTATGTCTTTAAAGGGTTAGTTAACCCAAAAATGAAAAATAGGCTGTGTTTTTATTCACCCCCGATGCATCCTAGTTATATATGACTTTCTATTTTTTAAATAAAAAATCGGCCATCCATAAAAAAACACTTCAAAACGGGGGGTGAACAAAGGCCTCCTGTAGTGAATCGATGCATTTTTGTAAGAAAAATATCCATATTCAAAACCTAATAATCACTTTAATCTAGCTTGTGCTTACTGTTGTAAACAGAAGCAGTTCCAGGCAGATGACATATGAGTTCGGCTTTGCGCATTTTGATTGAAGCACAGTGGCCAGCTCATTCAACGAATGAGTAAAAAATGGCAAGCATATTTACTTTTGTGATTAGTCTCCAGTGTTTAGCCAATGTCACAAATTACCTCTTTACCTGTTGATAATATCAGAAACTGAAAATGATTTTTCTCCTATAGGTTTCTACCTAGCGCTGTTGCTGTTCAAGAACATGCTTGTTAAATAAAACTGCAGTAAGCAGTGGGCGGATAATGTTTGAAGCGAATGGGGTAATTAGAACAACATGATAGCTGCATTCGCACCCCTTCAGTCATTTTCCCCAGGGAACACACTGTTACAGTCTTCCCCTATCCACGCCACAGTTCTGAGATACAGAGACGATAACACACTCTGGTAAGTGTGGTGGACCTGATCTTTCTACCTCTTCATATCTCTCTAGTCTATGAGAGATGACGAGGGGGAAAAGTTCTCATACATTCATCTGTAATCTGTGATTTTGGGCCGCACTATCCACCTCCATTATCACCTCCACTCCCAAAGGAAGAGGGAGAATTGCATTTACCACCAACCTCACCTTGGCTGCTTCCAGTATCACATAGACACATTGATAGCATGCAAAGGCTTTGGGGGATAATTCATCTTTCAGTCATTTCAAATGGAATAGAGAAGGGAAATGGATATAACTTGCATAGTAGTTTATTATATAACGTGGCATCCAGGGTTTCCCAGAATGCATTGCAGACAGTTTTGATGTGTACAATTGCAAATTAGTTGACTTAAAATAACCCTGCCAGGGTTTCATTTGCAAAAAATGACCTGCTGATTGTGCTATCAGTGTGTATTTAAGTGTTTGAATGCCTTGAAAGACATGAACTCCACACTAAGGTGCTTTCTTTAAATGTTTGCTCTGGCTTTGTGCAATTCAGAGTAATGCAATATTTCCTAAGTGCAATTTACACCTGTTTACATGTAATTATTAATGAGGCATTGTAATTATAACACAAAACACTCACATAAAAACATGTTTATCTCTTCTAAGAGGTGGCATTGCAACATTTTATGTGCTAGGTGAGAATTTAATGTGAGTCAATCAGTACTAAAGAGGCAGTGATAATTACACAGTGCCTTAGGATCTTTAGAGACAAAAGGTTTTGCATACAGTATGTGCACTATTAAAGGTTTACAGATCTATAGACTTCCTTAACCTAAGATTTATGGGTTAAAGTATACTTGATTAGTTCTGCTAACATCCATTTATTTTCTCTTTTCATTTCAAGACACTAGGTTTGGTGAGCTAGTGCCAATAAAAAATATATATAGAATTATCAGGCTGTTAGATTTACCGTTAATCTACAAATAGGGTAAATCAGAAGTATTCTATATCATGTCTTTAGTCCCACGGGTGTGTCATATTACAGTATTTCTTCTTTTATTGTGTTTTTGATTGTTTGAAGATTCTGGGTGGTTATTTTATTCTCCAACTGTTGTGAGAATCGTTTGTTTCTTCTGTTAAAGACAACAATAGAATATACAGTAGTGATCTCAGGCAGATGGTCACATGATTGGATTTAAGCCAGTGGTGGAGACAAACAAGCCAGATTTTCCTGGACTGCTTTCATGTGTTCCATCCAAAAAAAAGTAAAACAACTACATTTTAAAAGTATAACATTGTACCTGCCACTTTGTGTTTATATTGAAAAAAAAAAACAGTGGAGTCTGGAGTAAGAAAGCTTCTATTCCAGCTAAAAAGGCAATGTTCTCCGAGCTTTGGTTAACGTTCTGGCAGGATTCTCTCAAATATTCTTCCGGTAATGGTAATAGAACATTCATTCAAAGCTACAGTATATGGTCTTTAAAAAAGTAGGCACAAAAATGTATTCATACATCGGTCATGGAATGTTTTTCTTTTTTCTAAATCATTTTTATTTGGACATTTGTGTTACTGCTTGTTTCAGACTGTCAAGAGAACATTCAAAAGTAATGTTCACATAATGTTTAATGATATGATAATGATGGAATGTTCCTTTAACCAAGAAAAACTTGGGCATTTTGAACATTCAGAGTACATTCAGAAATAACGTTTTCATTAATTATTTGGAATGTTACCAAAACATTATTTGAACATATTTTTGTTACATGGGATTGTATTTTTTTTATTTTTTTTCTTTCTAATTTAATATAATTTTCCCTATTACAAATGATATTGTTAATATAATTTTAGTGAAAAATAATCCAGCATGATTTGAGAATGATTAAAAGAGCATCTTACAACAAACCTTTTAACCTAAGAAAACCCTTGATCACACATGAAAGATCACTATACATGTTTTATTAAGTTAAGGAGTTTGTTGAAACCGATGCTGATAAGTTTTTTGTATGAAAAAAATCAGAAGTGAATAATCAGGAGATTACAAGTGCATAATCGGAAATATATTTATATATACAGATTTACAAAGACCTTTTTAATCTCATTTTTCAGTGTGGACTTTCCAGTCCTCACTGTAATTTCAAGGTTGCTACTTCAACGCCCCCTTCATTAATCACATTCCTTCTTTCTCTTTTAGCACTAATGCACTCTTTTTGTCTTTTAGTGACATTTTCCATATACTAATTGCATTTCTGTACCACACACCAGCACAAAGATCAGTATTTATAAATCAGTCAATGGTAAACTAATTTGCCTTTGCACAAAGTAAGATGATGATAGGTGAGGCTGACGTAACTGTATGAGCTAGCTGCTACACTTATACATCCCTGCCACTGTTACAATCAGTTTAATGTTTATAAGACCAAATATGAGAGCATTTTATTTTCATTGTATGGCTGTGATACAATACACAACACATAACAAAATCACTGTAGTATCAGATGTTTGGATATAAGTGATTTTCTATCCAGTGGCTATGGTTGTTGTTTTTCGGGTCTTAATGAAAATGTATTGTTTATGAAGTCCAGGCAACAATGAAGTCTGTCTGGAATTTCAACCTCAGAATTCATTAGTATTGATTTGGCCAGACCTTTGTTGCCTAGCTGCTGTTTTGGCCAGCCTGTGTGCACATTGTATTGCTCTGCAATTAGAAAAAGGATTTGACCAGAGCCCTGAACTGCTGCTCCTACTTTTAATATTTAGTCTGAACATTTTTCCTTTACAATTGCAATATTAAGAGTTTGTGTGATACCAGAGCTTTCATATTTTATTTTGCTTATGTGTTGCTTATGTGTAAACAGATTTGACTTTCTGTCCCTGTGGACACACTCTAAATATTATATAAATTTTATTTTTAATATATGAGAGGTATTAGAAACAGAAATTGGTTGTAGGGAATGACTGTAGAATTTCACATTGCATTGATTTCACTTGCATTGATTAAAAGGACATAACACTCATTATGACAGCAGTTGTCCCACCTTATATTTTAAATTTTAAATTAGGTGTCCTTAACTAAAGACAGCTAATATAAAGTGGGACAAAAATAGTTCCTTCTTCTTCTTTTATTCTTCTTCTTCCAGTTATTAAGGCAGATCTAGCCTATCAGAGGCAATATGACAATATTTGTCTTCTAAGTATCCATCAGTGTTAAATCTAACACATGGTGGCAAAATAAATACCTAGTAAAAATGAGACTTCACATTAAAAATTGCAATTGATGATAAGGATCATAAAATATAACAATAGCTACAAAATGTTAAACCATGGAAAGTCTAAAGGCAACTGTATCATGAAATGTTTAATACATATAAACAAGTTATTTTTCAGAAGACAAAATAGCATCATTTTGATACCATCAGTCAAAATCATTTCAGGCAGAAACATTAAAAGTTTTTGTACAAATGGAGATGGATTTAATTTTTTGAGCAAATAAGGTATTGGTAAAATCAGTTCACATGCTTAGAACATTGTTAATAATGAGCATAGATTACACAGTCACACTTTACATAAGGGTTAATTATACAGGACTGATTAATTCTGATGAAGTTTATGCACCACTTGTGTAATTATTCTGCAGAGCTGCTTATAATTACACATTGTTATTGTTGTTTTATTGAAGCACAGTACTTCTACAACTCAGATTCAGAAAAAACACACATTTAACAGAACAATTCCATTCATGTACATGGTCTTATGAATACACTATGAAGCAAGTATGATTTAGAAAGCTACTGGGTTCTGAAAATACAGGGAAAATGCTATTTTAATAACAGAAAGCATAAAAAACTCATCTGTTGAGAAAAGCATACTGCAGCTGTTGTTGTAAACAATGTGTCAATAAACATTTGTGTGTGTGTGTGTGTGTGAGAGAGAGAAAGAGAGAGAGAGAGAGAGAGTAAATAAATAAATGTAATTCATTTCACTCAATTAGCTTCTTTTTCAATTCTTTTCAGTATCGAATGGATTAAATTCATAATCCAAATGAATGTTTCTTCATCCAGTGTTGTTGTAGACCTCATTGACTTTGAATGTATGGATAAATTTAGTTGAAACATTGCTTAAAATATCTTGTGTGTGTGTGTGCGTGTGCGTGTGCGTGTGTGTGTGTGTGTGTGTGTGTGTGTGTGTGTGTGTGCGTGTGTGTGTGTGTTAGTAGATGATAGAAAGTCATACAGGTTATGAATGACAGAAGGATGAGTAAATAATAATAATAAAAAACATTTTGGGGTGAACTTTAAGCTTCACATAATTTGGAACAGCCTTTATTTCTAAAACATGCCCTTAAAATACTCACTCAGTAGACGACTCACTAGGTTTTGGAAATAAGAAGGATTCTTCATTAGGTCTGGATGACTGTTTGTCACCTCTTAATCTTTTATTCCTCCTCTACTTTTCTCTCACTTCTTTAAATTTACAGATATTGAAGTATTTTCACCCTTCCAAGCAGCTATTTTTTAAAATATGTGACAGACTGCAATTAAAAGAAAGTGCTACTTATTCAGTGTTCAAAGACACTTTGAGGCTGATAAAGGAACGTTTTTGGTCAGAGAGTGTGCACTGTGTGTGTGTTTGCATCCAGAAAAAAAGGAGCACTAATGTTTGTGCATTTTGCCCTGCTCTGTACAGTGCGTGAGATCTTGAATACCAGTCAGCTGTTGAGTGTGAATCCCTGGATGAGTATTCAGCTCTCCGTCTGCCCTTTCCATGCTTGCTGCCTGCCTACCTGTCTACTCGCTGCCTCATCTGTCCAAATCAGAATAGAGCTGTGCCTTTATCTGACAGCAGCGTCAAGGCCCCGAGATGTCCAGGAGTGGACATGGCGCGTGTGGGCAACAGCACAGCAGCGACTTAAGACCGAAACCGATCTGCTGAGACTGAGCACCATGAGCTCCTCTTAAATTGTAGATATATTAAACCGTGTGTGTTTGTGCTATTGCTTGAGCTGTTGGTGCAAGCTGACATACCTTAAATCTCTGTGGTGATGAATGCATGCAATATTTGTTTGTGCCAGAGGGGCTTTATCATCTTTCTTTGAAGGAAAAGTTCTGGATGATTCATTAAAGTGAGAGAGAGAGAGGTGGTGTTTGGAAGCCTTAGCAATAGGAAGGGATGGGAAAAAGCAAAAGAGGAAATATATAAAAATTTACTGAGCATCACTGAGAGCAAATCACATATGCTTTGGTGTCTTTCAGCAATTATTTGCTGCTGCAGATTAGCCAGTCAGTCAAAAGGCAAACTCTGCAGCATAGCTCCATGTGAAAAAATCAGGAGTATTAAGAGTATTGTTTTTTACATAACATATCAAGTGTTTTTTAAAGTGGTGATCGGTTATTTAGCATGAAAATCAAGGGGTCGACAATATTTTTTTCTGCCTGGTTATAAACGGCCTTACTTTATATATATATTTTAAATTTATAATATAATATAAATATAAATATAATATAAATAAATATACTGTAAATATTAAAAGTGACGAGCCACATCAGAAGCTGTCACATCTGGACACCTGCGACAGCACATTCTATTTTAATGTGGCAGTGTGCTATGTTCAGTGTTCCCATGGTCATTGACAATCTGGAAATATTTGTTGAATTAATTGAATTGAATTTAATTAATAATATATATATATATATATATAAATTTAAATTCTCATCTCTAAAATATTTAATCAGCTTAGATAACACTCTCTGTGAGTGCAGTGTCTATGAAATAATTTTTACAAATTGTCTAGGACAGGGGTGTAAAAATGGATTCCTGGAGGGAAGGGGACATGGAGAGTCACTCTTTCTTTCTAAGCCACAACACCTGATCCAACTAATAAAAATCCCAAGTTGTTATTTGAAAACTACATGGTATGTGTGTTGGAGCAGGGTTGGAACAAAACTCTGCAGTGCTTTGGCTCTCCAGGAATTGAGTTTGAAACCCCTGGTCTAGGAGAAATTATGGAAATTCATTGATCAGATGGTGTGGGAACCTTACACTTTGCTTGGCAAATGTAACATCCATCCCATTGTATTCATATATGGTTGCTTTTGCTGCAGTAAACAATAGCTATTTACTCTCAAAAGTTAGTAAAGTTGGAAAGTACAAGTCCTCACTTAAGTGAGACACTTGAATTAATGTGCTCTCTTATTTCCCGTCACTAATTTTGAGTGAGTCTCCATTTAGACTGCATATTTTTCACAGCACACACACTACAGTGCACACAAAGCTCACAAGGCTTTTGTGAGACAGTCTAGAGTGAGAAGAGATATGAAGAAAAGGGGAATTTGTACGTGCAGTCACAGACAGACCTCTGTAGTGTGTGTGTGTGTGTGTGTGTGTGTGTGTGTGTGTGTGTGTGAGAGAGAGACACACACACACACACACACACATTGGGCAGTATTAATCTGTTCCTGTAAATGATCTGACTGGCACTCCGCTCTCCTGTAAACGGTGGCTGTCAGAGCGATAAGGGCTCAAGCGTCAGTTGAGAATCTCTTTTTTTCCCTCTCCTTTTCTCTCTCTGTTCACTTCCCCAGAGAAAGCCAGATAAGTCTGTGCAGAGGCACCACACAGCACAGCCCCCCAAAAAGCCCCCATTATCAGCTTGTCAAAAGTCACTCCTGATCAGAGCGGTGCTAAGGACATAAGATTGCACACGTTTATGTTTTCTGTCTAATACAGCATGCATGTTTAATTTTTGTTGTTGTTGTTGTATTTGGCATTTGCACTTTATGAATCAAACTGGTTTTATTTTACTCACACATACTCTCAATTTGTCACATACACAGATGTTTGACAGAACAGCTTAGGACACTTTTCCATTAGAGTGGAAGGGGGTGTATGGGGTGTGTGTGTGTTGGGGGTTGGGATTCGAGCCCACAGGTCCGATTGGCTCGCATGGCCTGGGTGAGGCCGCTGGGTTATCCAGCTCCTTGGGTTACTGGAGGTCTGCTGTGAAGAGTCTCATCTCCAGAAAGCATTACCGTACAATTTCTCTCACACACACACTGTGTTAAGCACTTGAACTGGGATGTTGATGTCTAGATTACTAATGACCTGTATGGCTAAATAAAAAAAAAAATCTAAAAATTTAATTTGTTATATATTTATTTAAAATTAACTTACCCAGTAATGTATTGGAAATGTCTTTTCTTACCCACTGAAAATAATTCTGTAATATATTTTGAAGGTTGTAATGAAGTACAGTATATCTCAGATTTGAAAAATACTTTCTTTTATTCAACACGAATGCAATTAATTGATCAAAAGTGACAGTAAAGAGTTTACTGTTACTTTTAGTTCACTGTTACCAAGAAATCTATTTCAAATGTATACCTTTTTTACTTTTGAACATAGTTTCTACAGAAATATGAAGCAGCATTTCAAACTTTTTTTTTATTTCTTGAAATAGAAAACTTTTGCAAAATTTTTAGGAGCACAAACGGTTTCCAACATTGATAATAATAAATGTTTCTTTAGGAAAAATCAGCATATTAGAATAATTTTTGTTTCAGAAATGTAAAAAATGTTATCATTAATCCAAAAATGCAGCCTTGGTGAACACTTTAGAAATCATTTAAAAATTGCAGACCACAAACCTTTTGAATAATAGTCTATATTGAAATGTTTTTGAAAAGATTGTTTATTTATTTATGACTGTAGGGGGCTAATAATACATTTCCCCATTCAGATGCCACCGACAATTTCCACCGCAATGCTCGTGGGCTATGAAAGTGGTCTTGTCTAGAGTTTTTATTCCACTTGTTGTTGGTTGTCCCTGAATCAAACAGAGATCTTTTAATTATATTGTTCTCCACACATTCAGTTCATTTTTCTCTTGTTTTCTGCGTTTCAGCAATGTATTCTACCCAAACATTCAGACTTTTGCTGGCACACACATATGCATTCCTCTGTGGGGATTTTGCAACTGCTACCTAGCCTTAATGGAAAGCACAACAATGGAAAGTGAGCCACAGTGCCAAGGCAATTAATTCAGTTTCTGCAGTCCAAAGGTACCATAATGGGCACATGAGAAAGTAGTGAAATTCTTTCAGTGACACTCAAGCGAATGTCACGGTGGTCGCAGTTGCTTCATTAAGGCCACATAAAAGAACGTTGGGGTCACAAAACACAGAAAATATAATAACCACTTGTGTGCTTTATGCTGCAGAGTTCATTACACACCCATTACCCAATTTAGTAAGCAATTTAAAATGTACACATACACAAAAACAGCCTTGCTTTCATTTCCAATCATCCTTAATGAAAGAGGCATTATTTTGTAATCCAATGAGGAAAATGTGTGATAAATGTGATGGGGCAAAGGAAACAACTGCGGGAAATTACATGCGACAAGCACT
Source organism: Cyprinus carpio (assembly GCF_018340385.1). Taxonomy (NCBI): domain Eukaryota; kingdom Metazoa; phylum Chordata; class Actinopteri; order Cypriniformes; family Cyprinidae; genus Cyprinus; species Cyprinus carpio. The sequence continues at coordinate 1,181,482 of NC_056589.1, read as the reverse complement.
GTTTTGTGTTTTTGTACCTGATTCTTAGAAAACCAATGCCGGTTGCTCCCTAGTGAAACATGGTGTAGTATTACCATGTCTTTCTTCCTCTCCCACAGATGACAATGGTATAATAATTACAGAGTACAAAAAATTATGCTCTCTTTTTTTTTTCCACCCTTCCACATCTAGTTAGCTGAGGGCTTGATGATAATACACTGTACTGGTTTGAAAGCTATTTGAATATTCTTTGGCAGGAAATCCATATTACAAGGCTATTAAAAAAGTAGTTATTTGTTACATAAATTCCTAGGGAGTCAGTGGTGGATCTTGGCAGAAGAAGTGCATGCAGCTCGATACAAAGGCAGTTAGGAGATGATATTTCGCCAGAGCACCGTGTTTATTAAAAACCCGGGCCTGCTCCTTCATCATCCTCTGAGGGAACTGTGTGCAGCTAAGCTCATATTTCCTAGCTCATTGCTAATGTTAATTAGCGGTTGCTGTAGCGCTGTCACACGGGAAGGAAAATGCCATTACCACTCTATAAATGTTGATTTCACTGGGTGGAAAAAGACAGCAGCTCTCAGCACTGGAGGTCTGTCTGTTTAGAAGCTGTGTTTTTTTTGGAGCTGTGTTTGGTGGATCAAGTTTCCTGGCAGGTTTTGTTTTGCATGTTTTTTGGATTGTCCATTGCGTCAGTCTATATACTGTACTTTCTATTTTATCCAGATTGTCTAGTACTGTGGTTCTCAACTGATGGGTCACAACTCAAAAATGTGTTTCTGTTCTTTTGTGATAGGTTTGTAAGCAATGTGGAAGAACAATAAATGCAACAAAAAAAAAAAAATGTAATTCTATTCCTGCTAAGTCTGTGCAGTGTGTAATAATTTTGCATATTGTTGCACCGTTTGTATGTTAAATAGGTGTTTGTGTCATCACTTGATGGCCAACATAACATTGAGTCTGTGCAAGCATAAAACCACTTGAGAACCAATTCAGTTGTTTTCATTACAGTAGATAACCAGAAGATATGGCATTTCTTCTGACTAATACAAAGAGGGAAGAATCCATGTTTTCAACATTTTTGCCCATCCAATAAAAGTCAATGGGGTCCCAAAAACATTGGACCCTTTCAGTTTCTTTGTATAGTCAAAAAACATAAAAGAAAATGGATCTTTGTTTTCACCTTTTTTTTTTTTTTTGCTAGGGAAAAACCATTGAGTATGTTACCGTATAGGACCAGCTGATGTATATATGCTAATATGGATAATTTGTATTATGGTTTCACCCGTGTGCGGAACTGTTGAGTCTAATCCAAACCAGATGCTGTGAAAAAGCGTACAGACATGTTGATCTGGTTTGTATATCTCCTACCACAAAGTACAACAGTAGCGTTCTTGTTTCAAAGTGCTATTTCATTCCGCTCCCGCCCTCTGTTGAATCATTTCTTCACGACTCTCTATTTTCAGTCTCCTAGCTCCTCTTCCTCTTCTGACCATTGCGCTTTTCTTCTCCCGATGCTGGGGTCTAGCCCCCCCAGCTCCCCCACCCCAGTGCTCACTGTCTAGCGCGACCTTCTCACCCTGGTATCCCCATCCGCTCTGCTAGTTTTTTTTCCTTCACTTCTGTCCATTCGCCTGATTTAGTCTCACAATTTGAATGGAGATGAATTATTTTCTTTCCCCACTGTGTATGTTTATTTTTTTGCCTTGTTGACGAGGTGACTCGCTATGAAACTCACAGAATCTGTTTGGATGAATGAGCCCACCACTTCATCCTAATGCACATTGTATTCAAAAACACTCTATCAATTAGCGCTAATGGGTCTGTTTACCGATAGGATATGACTGTGATCACACACACTAGTAGCTTCAATTTCAAAACTTAGAGTTTTGTTTTACCATCTTGTTATTAAATTTCTAATGATTAGCATAGGTAAGAAAATCCAAAACAACTAGGGAATGATTTGTGGCACTGTTGGGGGGAAAAAACCTTGAATTTCTTTCAAAGGAGACAGCGAAACTTCTTAGAGAGGCTGTAGATCACCGTAAGTTGTTGTAGGTAAGTATTAAGAATAATAAAATTATTGTGGAAATGCAGACGGCGCTTTTGGCACTAGCATAAATGAACAAAAGGTAATGGCCCACACCCCAAAAAAAGAGTCCCTTCTCTTCGTTGTTCATGGCGAGGTGCAGTTAGGGGTGTCAAAACGGCATGTTTGTATAGATGACACTGTGATGTTAAATGGTGCTGACTATGCAGTGACTGGAGGCATTTTGCATTTGATTGGAGCTCATTACTGAGCAGGCGGAGATATGGTCTTGTACATAGCAGGGCAGACAGGAGAGAATGGATTCATTACCTCACTCTCTGGAAGGTTTTCAAGCCTGTTCCTACACACAGACAGACCAGAGAGAGAAACAAAAAAAAGACAACATTGGCTAGACGGTGTCTTAAGTGTATTCGTAGCGGTAGTATTGGAGGATACTGATGTACAGGGCTTTTATAGGGGGGGGGTCAGTCGAATGACCGCCCGACATTATTATTCATGTTTTCACTTCTGCTCTTTTCGATTGCTTAGCAATTATATAGATATTTTGCAAACTTAGCCTGCAATCAAGACGTGTACAGTTAGGGATTTCAAGATTTTGTATTAAGCCCTGCTATAGTTACATCCAGATATTTCATGGGACCTTTGTTGATATTGCACAAAAAAAATAAACAATGCCTGGCTAAAATTGCTTTCTTGAACAGGTGTTTCTTGTCTCAGAGAAAACATATGTCTTGTGAGAGGGGTATAGGTGATTAAATAGCATTTAGGAGGAAGCTTTGTCAAAGGTGTATATTTGGGACATACAGTATCTGGCCAGATTATAACCTTTTTATACAGCCATTCAGTTTTTTTTGTGTTTTTTGTTCTCTATCAGGTTGTAGAGGGGCTTGGAAAAACATTGGAGAATGTAAAATTTAAAACTGCCTTATTTCGCGCAATGACCCATTGTGGTTTATATTACAGGACATTTTATTCCTATATATATATATATAAATGATATTCAGAGGTTTCAGTGACCTGGGTGAATCTGACACGTAGACAAACAATGGTAACACAACTTTCCTTGAGGTGGGGGGTGATGGTGGACAGGTGGTGATTCCGGCCAGAGGCGATGGGAACAGGTAGGCAGAGAGGAGGGACAGAGAGAAGGCACAACAGGTCCAGGTACCAGGCTTTGTGAAGGGGACGTTCCAGGTAAATGGGGCGATCAGCGTAAGACCAGACAATGAGTGATGGTGACTGAGGGCTTTATGTGTGGCACTGGTGATGATGCACAGGTGTCTGTGAATTCTGGTGATTAGGAGAAACGAGGGGTACGTGGACGTAAGTGTCCGATTCAGGGGAGTGTAGATGGTGTGGTTGTGACAGTACCTCCCCACGCCTTGACGGCTGGATCTTGAACGACGACGGGTCTACCACGGCCTGCCGGGAGCGGGCGTCTGGATGGTCTCGTGAAATCTCGTGAGCAGGCTAGGTCCAGGATGTCATTACGACAATCCCAGCAACGCCCGGGCCGTAGTTCTCCCAGCCCGCGTACCCAGTTGAGGACCCCGCTGCCGAGAGTCGAGGATAGCTCTCACCCGGAAGATGCTGTTGTCTTCTTCGATGGCGGGAGGAGGA